>NC_135664.1:31940062-32169171 GCF_964188315.1 Podarcis muralis | reverse complement strand
TAGGAAAGAAAACAGCTGGACTGAAAGAGAACACTAGGAGCAAATAATCTTAAAGGAAAGTGAGTGACGGCCCCTCATACAGGATAAAAAACTCTGCGATCAGAGACTTTCAGTGCAATAGAAGCGTTGGGGGAGGGAACAAAGCCATATCGTCTGAGAAAGCTCCACTCATAACACACAGTCGTCCATCTGCTTAGCAACACAGGTTGCCATAAATACAGAGCACAAGCCAAAGCTTCTTTTAAGGCAAACAGCACTTCCCCATATGAGATCACTTAGGCATTTGAGAAATCTCCCATCTCTGGCTTCAGACTCTCATATTATTCTACGAGTAAAATCAAGCTAGGATCAAGTCTGCTAAAGGGACAAAACTGTAGGAGAATTTGAATGCAGACCATTAATAACCTATTGAGTAAGAAGAGTGACAGCAGGTTCTCTTTTGAGGATTGTATTTTCTTTTAAGAAGGGGATTATTGAATTCATGGGTTAGCTTTATTCAAGGGGGAAGTTGTGCCTCTCCCTATGTGGTATCAACCTTTCCAACTTTGCAAGGCTGGAGAAAACATATGTAGGTGGGATCAGATTGTTGTCATCAAGGAGAATCCAGACCCACCGGAAAGATCTTCAACCGCTAGAAGAGCCCCTTATGGTTGAACCTTTTAGTCACTGCAAATCCACGGGAGAAAAAGCAAAGGAAAATGCAAATTTCCACATGCTTTCCCCTGACCTAACACTGCATCCAGCCATTTCACTCCTTTTCACCTTCAGGAAAGTTAAATGGACCTGAAATGTTTTGGTCTACAGGCACTTCTAAGTAAAAGGTAGCCCTTGCTCAGGATTTGAGCATAATCAACATGTATTTTTGCATGGCAACACTTACCATGTGAAATATACAATATTCCCCACTATCTGCAACCACCATACTACACGCAAGTCACACTACTTGCATGCATCCACTACCATATAACATGTATGCATCCTTCTTGATGTAATACATGTATATTTAAGGCCACTGAATGATCATCTTAATGACACTGGAACACTGGAAGTGCAATGCTGATGTCCAAATGTGGATATGTCCTCCCTTGCATCAGGTCTTAACTGGACCAGGTTTGGCTCTGGAATTGATTTTCAGTACTGTATTAGGAATCACTCTAAAAATGAGGTACGTCTATTACAAGAATACTGTCTCTGAACATATGCTTCCTTTTCTCCTCTGGCCACAGCCACTAGCACTACACATATCTGGGAGGAAAGGGATTTCCAGGTCAAAGACTTGCAGCCCAATGTAAGCCCTGCAATGTTTTCGTTTGTTTGCAGAAATTAAGCACCACCCACCCACAATTTATCTTACATCTAAGAAATCGCACCAGTCATACCTTTAAAAGGTTTTTAAAATTCCCAAAATGCAATTGCTACATCAAAGGAATATAGAGGACCAGAGCTTTCATGGAAATGAGCGTTACTTTTCTTTTTCAGGTTCAGTGCTGCTGCTACACCACCGTTATACAGGTTATTTCTGGCCTGACGGACAATCTTTCTCCGCCCTTCATAATCATCAAGCTTGGGAGATTGCATCCCAGCAGATTAGCTACAACTGGAAGATAAGGTGAGAAACCATAGCCCTGTAAGTAATTCCACCAGATAACACCCATTTGCCTAACTTAACTGTGTTTACAATCACAATGCCATTCTCTCACCCACTTAGTGGCCCTGCTGTTCCACTAGGAATGGGCAATCTATCCGAAAAGTTCTGACAACTAGGAGGAGAAACTTAATTTTCCAGTCTGAGAAAGAAGGCCACTCTTCAGTGATGAAGTGGTTAGCCTACTTTCCAAAGCTGTTTCTGCCTCTTTTCTCCAGACACTCATTCGACCATGGAATAGGCTGAAGCGTGAAGGGGGGTCTGCCTTATGAAGAGAAAGGAAGCCCTAGAAAGCATTGCAGCACCCAAACCCGCAGTGACTCCTCTCAGTAAAAACACAAGGACTGCCCTCCACACAATGGTGACTGGCAGAGTAGTTTCTCTTACTCTCCTGTTGTTTGAAATCTGTGGAGCACAGACTCGGATGCAGTTCATGCCCCAGGTTTGCAGGTTAAGTAGGCAAAAGTCACCCACTCACTCATAGAGACCCACGTCTCATAGGGCAGCTTCAGGGACAGTTCCAGCAAACTACCCCCCCTGGGGGGGGGAGATTTGTTGCTTGCACTGGGAAAAGTGGCCACAGCAGATGTGATAGAAGCACACTGACATGACTCACGCCACAGGTGACCTGACCTGACCGCTCTTCCACCTCCACCTCATCACACAGTGGTGCTCTCCAGACTCCTCCACCCAGCAGAGGAACAAACAGCACCCCCACCCACCCACTTACATGAAGCAAAGACTGGCTTGCCACAAATTTGGAGCAAGTGAAAAAACACACATTGCCACCTGGAGAGTGGCGGTGGGAGGGAGGGGCGTGAGACCATTAAATCCAGAGCCTAACATTATCTAAGTGGCCCACGGTGCCACAGGGAAGATTCAATGAGGGCAAGATCCCTAAGCAGCTGAGAAAGTTGCCTTCTCTCTCCTCTTTCCCATCTCCACAGAATTACCTGTTGAAACCAGACCGGTAACAGGACCAAGACGTGTTGAGACATGCTGTGGATAATTAATAGGGCTCCTCCATGCTCAGCCGGTGTCCTTCCTCGGCTCATTCACAGATCCCACTCAGACAGGCTGGCTGGCAGCCTGACTGTACCTAGCACATTTATTGCTATTAATACCCGGGAGAGGAGGAGCAATGAGGGGGGGGGGGGTGTCTGGTGGAGGGGGGAGGCTTAGGAGAGGCTGGCACAGTATTTTGAGAATGGAGAGGACTAAGCTGGAGGGTTTAAGGGCTGACAGGCTTCACTTCCCATTGCAAATAATAAATCCAGCCCCCCACCCCCACCCCCCCGTGTCTCCGTCTCACCGTGTGGGCGGCGCTGCTGGGCTTGAGCGGCGGCAAAGCGATGGGGGATGGCGGCCCGGTCCCCGCGCCCGCCCGGGAGGCCCCTCCGGCCCCGATCCCCGGGGAAGGCTGGAACTGGCGGGCGCTGTCGCCTCCTCCCCGGCTGCCTGCGGAGGAAGGGAGAAGAGAGCTGCTGAGCGCCGCGGAGAGCCGAGCGAGGTCGAGCAGGCTTCGGTTCAAAGGCAGGGGAAAGTGGCTCAGGAGATGGGAAAGGGAGCCGAAGGAGCCCCCTCCCCACCAGCGCCCCTCCTCCCCTGCTCCCCCCGCCTGCTGCCATCGCAATACTGTTTGCGGGATCATGAGGGGCTAATCCACAAACGTGGCACCGCCACCGCCAGAGCACACGCGCCGAGAGGAGTCCGTGAGCGCAGAGGGCTAATGAGAGCGGTGGCCATCGCTCGTTAACCCAGTTAAACCTTTCATCCGCGATTAACCCACAACCATTAGGAGCCTAAGTGGGGAGCCAAACTGGATTTGCTCGGCGCGATCCCCCCTCCCTCCCCGCACCGTCTGTCTGGCTGTGAAGAGGAGGGCAGGAATTAGCGCCTCCAATCCGGTTCCCAACCTCTCGCCTCTGCCTCGAGGGAACTAAGACCAACCCTCTCCCCAGAAACAGCAACATCACCTCGGTCTCCCCACCCCAATTATCGGGAGGACAGGAACTCTCCCCTCCCGCTTTCAAGGCAGCCCTTTCTCTGGGAAAAACATAAACACATAAACACACACCCCCGCCGTGCTCGAGTTGCCCTTCCCCACTTGCGAACTGACCCAAACTTCCCGGTTCGGGAGAGAAAAGCTCGCTGACTTGCGAGACGCTTCCCAGGCCGAGCGCAGGAAGACTTTGATGGGGCGGAGGGGAGACAGAGATCAGGAGCAACGTGCAGAGACGTGTCTTCCCCGCACACGACCACTTTTGGAGGAGCAGCTGAAGAGAAAGGATGAAGCGCGCACCCGCACACACACACCCGCGAGGGCTCGGTCTGCAGCGCTCGGCCTGGGCTGGGGGGGGGCAAAGGGGCAGCGGTAAGTGAAAGCGGTTCGCCCCTGTGCCCACGCCTCGTCCTCCTTACCGGCTGGGCACGAAGCAGCCGCGGCTCCGCCGGCTCCCGCAGCCCCGGCAGAAGGTTTCCTGGTGGTTAACATGGCCGCTGGAGGAGAGGGGAAGACATTTCAGGGCTGCTGCTGCCGCGGCGGCGGCTCCTCCTGATCTTTGCCTCCTCCGCTCCGCCTCGGCCTCTCCGACCCTTCTCCTCGCCGGCGGCGGCGGCGGCAGCAACCACTACACCCCGCAGCCGCGCGCTGCTCCGCGGCATCCGTCTCCCCCCCAAGCCCGGGCCCGCCGGGCAACGGCCCCCCCTGGCCCGAGCCCCCTTGTCTTCCTCCTCTTCCTCTTCGTCGTCGTCGCCTCCTTTCTCCAGCGGCAACAGAGGCGGCGGCAGCAGCAAAAGCGCCGCCGCCGCCCCCCGCCCCAAACACATCACCCCGCCAGTTTCCAGGATCCCCGAGTCCCTTCGCGTCAGGGAACGGCGGCGGCGAGAATCCCCCCTCCTCCGCCTCCTCGCTCCTCTCAGCGACAGGAACAAACCAAGCCCGCCCTGAGTGCGAGGGGGGGGGGGCTGCAATCTCCGCCCCCCGCTCCCCCTTCTTCTCCTCCCTCCCGTCTAACGCAGCCGCGCAAGCCTTTCCCGCCGCCTCTGCGCGCCCGGGGCGCTTTCACTTTCAAAGAAAAACCCAACAGGCCGCGCGTCGTCGTCGTGGGGCGGGCGAAAGAAAACTGAGGCGGGAGGAGCAGCAGTCTCCACCCCGCCGGGGAGGGAGGGAGGGAGGGGGGGTTAGCAGCAGCAGCCCGATGTCCTCCCTACCCTCTCGCCTCGCCTCTCCCGGCGGGGCTGCAGCTGTCCTCGGCTCGGCGGCGGAGCTGAGCTTCCTCTCTCCCTCCCTAGGAAGTGTGGTGGGGAGATACGAGCGAGTGGGGAAGAAGCGAGGGGCGGAGGGCACGGCGAAAGGGGGAAATGAGGGGAGCTGGGCAGCCCCCACTTCACGCTGGTCACAACACACACAGAGGCCACTCCGTGACTGGAGTCCGTGCAAAAAGCCCAGCCTCTCCTCCTCCTCCATGTTTCTAAGCACCTTGTCACCTGCTGCCCTACACGCCTCGCTGGCTCCGCGCAGGAAACGCGCGCTTGGGCGTCCCCACCGCGGCCCGCTATTCCCCCTCAGGCCCATCTCCGCAGCCAGCGCGGGAGACGCTCGGCCCTCGAGGGGGCTTCCCCTTTGTGCGGACGAAGGGGTGGGTGGCGGGCGCCGGGGAAAGCCAAGCCGAGAAGAGGGAGGGAACGAGACTTGGGGCAGGGAGGGGAAAGAGGTGTGAAGCGCTGGAGGGCGGCGGGAAGAAAGGGCTGCTCGACAAGGGATCCCTGAGGGAGCAACCTTGAACGAAGCTGCTTTCGACGGGCTGCTTTCGGAAGAAGGTCAAGGCAAACACGCAGGAGGCGGAGGAAGAGAGATGGGGTTTGGACTGGAAAGGAAACAACGTTTTTTGTAGCGTGCCCTTGATTCTGCTCGGTCAGAGGGGGGAGTGTTGGAAGTGGAACTTCCCTCCCGAAATCGGATCCCTAGGATGGGTTGCATATTCGTCCACGTTTTCCTTCCATTAAACAGCTGACAGACAGGACAGCGACCCCAGAACCCTCTTCCAGGGCTCCATCTGTGGCTCCTGGTCCTCCTCTTCCTTAGAAAGCCAAGTAAACAAGGAGGGAAGTCAGCTCGCAAGAGCACGAACAAATGTGAAACATAATGTATGTGGATGTATAGTATGTAACTAAAAATGCAATAAAGATCTTCTAAAAAAAAAAAAAAAAGTAAATAAAATCGCCCTCCTCTAGGTGTGGTCAGAAAAAAAGACCTTCTCTGCCTGCAGAGGTTTGTAAACAGGTGGATACCCAAAAAGGGTAAAGAGAGTTTCCCCTCTCTGCTAGGCAGAAATGAGAAAAAGTTCAGAGTGCAAGAAGGTAAACTAGAGGGAATCACAAAAGCTTTCTATTGGGCTTTGAGCTCTGTCAGTGCAGCAAGAAAACTGTTAGCATCGTGCAGGGCTTGTTTTCAGTAGGAAACAGGGATTTCCCCATTGTGCAAACCAATAAATGGTCCAAGCAATGAAGCTCCATTGTGGGCAACACTTCAAATGAAGAGGGGAGGAACATGGTTAAAAACACTTGATGGCAGATGGAGGGAGGCCATGGTCAACTCAGGGACGGGATTGTTATATGTGGAGAGGATGATAAGTATGTGTGGGTTACGGCACAGTTCAGCCAAATGGGGCCAGGAAATGACTCTATTTATGTATTGAAATGGTTACAAAATATTTTCCCTCAAAATTGTTATGTAGTGTAGTTTCACCCTGGGCCAACAGGGGGATACTGTATATAGTTTTCACTCAGGTCTGTAGATAGTTTTCACTCAGGTCCGCGGCAGTTATTTTAGGCGGGAACTCTGGGCTGTTGTGGTTACAATGTGACAGCCGGCTGCCTATAAATACAGGCCGGCTGAGCTGTTCACTGTCAGTTCTATTCCAGCTTACCATAATAAAGAGCTACTTGAAGAGATCGCTGTGCCGGCTGCTATGTCAACCCACGACTTAACACTGGCGACGAAGGTGGGATGGATGGACATCAGAGCACAGCCAGATGCGGCCAGCCTCTGAACTGAGCTGAATCACTGAGCTGAATCACAGAGCGAAATCACTGAGCGAAATCACTGGGCAGAACCAGTTCAGAGCTGACTGTTCTGGCTAGAGCACTGTGTTCCATCCATCGCCCTTCACGCCGGCATCGGAATCATGGCTTCACTTGTGCCTCTACCGCCGTTTGCGCCAGCCTCTGAATCATGGGACTCCTACCTCGCTCGGTTCGACTGCTACCTCCAAGCCAACGAACTGACAGCAGTATCACAGGATCGGAAGCGGGGCCTATTCCTCAGCCTCTGTGGGCCTGAGGTGTTTGCGACGGCCCGAGCGTTGGTTGCGCCTGAAGCAGTCCAGGCATCACCATGGGACACGATCCAAGAGAAGCTCCGCAACCACTACGCACCAAAGCCGTCCAAGATTGCTGCCCGCCATGCGTTCTACCACAGGAACCAGGCAGAGGGGGAGTCAATCAACAACTACACCACCGCCCTGCGACAGGCTGCAATGCACTGTGAGTTCCGAGACTTAGACGATGCCCTGATGGATCGAATCGTCTGCGGGGTCCGGGACATCCATCTGCAACGGCGTCTCCTAGCCAAGCCAGACCTCACGCTACAGAAAGCCATTGAGGAGGCTGTGGCCTCAGAAGCTGCTGAACGCTCCGCTCAGGAGATCCGCAAGTCCAGCAGCCTGCGTCTTGCTAGGGAGCCCGTTCCGGTGCATCATGAAGAGGCCAGCAGTGAGGAGGCATCCTCCAGTGAAGACGATGATGTGCACCAGACAAAGCGGGAGCGCAGGAAGTTCCAACAGAAGTCCAAGGGCCAACCGGAATGTGCTGGCTGCGGAGGCAACCATTCCCGTGCCAAGTGTCGATTCAGAGACGCCATCTGTAGGAGGTGTTCCAGAAGGGGCCACATCGCTAAGGTCTGCCGATCGGCTCCGTCTGACACCCCCCCTTCATCGACTCGCAAGTCCAAGTCTTCACTCCAGTCTGCCAAGGAAAGTTGTTTCGCTCTCACCAACTGCCGCTGCCCGTCTGGAACCACGATTGGCCAAACCGACTCGCCTACGCGACGCAAGCTGAACGTCACGGTGCTCATTGAAGGAGCTCCATGTGACATGGAGATCGACACCGGGTCTGCCCTGTCCATCGTGTCATGGAGCACCATCAAAAGACTGGTACCCAGAGTGTCCAAAAGGCAACTCGACTCTCACCGCGTACACCTGAGAGACTACCAGGGAAACGACATTCCCGTGGTAGGCGTTGGCCGGTTCCGGATCGCCTTCAAGGATTTTTCGGGCCTGCTCCGGTTGGTGGTGGTCGAAGGTCAGCGGCCAAGCCTCCTAGGGCTAGACTGGTTTGATGCCCTCGGCCTGGAAGTCGCCGGCATCAACTGCATCTCTAACGCAGAGACTGAGGGTCTGGTCAAAGACTTTGCCGAGGTTTTTGACGGCACCTTGGGCCAATATACAGGTACGCCCATCTCCTTTAGCCTGGATCCACAAGTCGCCCCCATCAAGCTAAAGCCACGCCGGGTTCCCTTTGCTCTCAAGGCTAAGGTGGACGAACAACTGGACAAACTGATCGCCCAAGGAGTTTTGGAGCCGGTTGACCACGCAAAGTGGGAAACCCCCATCGTCACGCCTGTCAAGCCAGATGGGTCGGTGAGAATCTGCGCTGACTACAAGTGCACGATCAACAAGGCACTTCAGCAGCACGCTTATCCGGTTCCTGTTGTCCAACACCTGCTGCATTCCCTGGGTGAGGGTAAGGTCTTCGCTAAGCTGGACCTTGCCCAAGCCTATCAACAACTGCCAGTCGATGATGCCACTGCTGAAGCCCAGACGATCGTCACCCACCGGGGGGCATTCCGTTGCCGCCGGTTGCAGTTCGGGGTGAGTGTGGCTCCTGGCATCTTCCAAAGCCTTATGGAGCGTCTCCTGCAAGGGCTTCCGGGCGTGGTACCATATTTTGATGACGTCTTGGTGTCTGCAGACTCACACCAGCAGCTGTTCGAGCGCCTCCGTGCCGTGCTGACCAGGTTCCAGGAGGCCGGGCTCAAGGTAAAAAGGGAGAAGTGCCAGATCGCCGTTCCACAGGTAGAGTTCCTGGGCTATCTTATCGATGCCTCCGGTCTTCATCCAACCACATCCAAGATCCGCGCTATCCAGCAGGCCCCCACTCCAAAGAACAAAACGGAGTTGCAGGCGTTCCTGGGGCTGCTGAACTTTTATAACATGTTCCTGCCCCACAAAGCCACAGTGGCTGAGCCTCTTCACCGACTCCTTAGCACTAAGACGCCTTGGGCCTGGGGTCATCGGGAGACGGCGGCCTTCAACGCGGTCAAGGCTCTCCTTTCTTCGGACAGTGTGCTGGTACAGTACAGTGAATCCAGGCCGCTGGTCCTTGCCTGCGACGCCTCACCTTTTGGCATCGGGGCTGTCCTTAGTCACCGTTTTCCAGATGGAAGAGAAGCACCGCTCGCCTACTTTTCCAGGACACTATCTCCGACGGAACGGAATTACAGCCAGCTCGACAAGGAGGCATTGGCACTTGTGGCTGGAGTGAAGAGGTTTCATGAATACCTCTATGGCAGGACTTTTGACCTCATCACTGACCACAAGCCACTCCTGGGCCTCCTCGCCGGTGATCGTCCAACTCCACCGGTCCTCTCACCACGCATGCTGCGATGGACTGTTTTCCTGGCTGCCTACCACTACCGGCTCATCCACCGCCCGGGGAAATCGATGGGCCATGCCGACGCCCTCAGCCGTTGCCCTCTTCCAGCATTTGTGGAAGACCCGGCTCCAGCTTCATCGCTCCTTCTGATTGAGGATCTTCCGGCAGCGCCTGTGTCGGCTGCCACTGTGGCCTCCGCATCTGCCCAGGATCGCACCATCAGCCGGGTGCTCAACTGGGTGTGGAGGGGGTGGCCACAAGGGCCCTTTGCATCGGAGTTCCAGCCCTTCGCAACCAGACAACATGAACTCTCAGCTCATCGCGGCTGTCTGCTGTGGGGAGACCGCGTCGTGATTCCCCAGGGACTCCGTCAGCGCGTCCTGGAGGCTCTGCACGTTGGCCACCCGGGAATTGTCAAAATGAAGGCGTTGGCTCGGTGTTACGTCTGGTGGCCTAATATGGACGATGCCATCACTGCCTGGGTGTCCGCCTGTCAAGCGTGCCAGGAGTCGAGGCCTGCACCACCGGCAGCTAAGGGATACACCTGGGAGACGCCAAAGACACCCTGGTCGAGGGTGCACATCGATCTGGCTGGCCCCTTTCACGGCCGGACCTTTATGGTAGTGGTGGACGCCTATTCCAAATGGCTGGAGGTCGCCCTGATGCCCTCCACCACTACCGAAGCTGTCATCCGGGTGCTGCGAGGCCTGTTTGCAACGCATGGGTGTCCTGATGTCCTTGTCTCTGACAACGGACCGCAGTTCACGTCAGGCACGTTTGAGCGGTATCTTTTGGGACTGGGCATCCGCCATGCCCTAACGGCACCCTTTCATCCATCCAGCAACGGGCAAGCGGAAAGAATGGTGCGCTCGACAAAAGAGGCACTGGCGCGCCTGGACCGGGGAGACTGGCATGAGCGGGTCACCGAATACTTGTTCGCGCAACACATCACCCCTCATGCGGCCACAGGGAGGAGTCCTGCGGAACTGCTTATGGGCCGCCGCCTCAGGTCACCGCTCGACCGGCTACACCCAGACTTTGCCGTGGCTGAACCCCCAGGCTGTGCCAACGCACCACGGTCATTTGTCCCAGGAAACCAGGTCTTTGCCCGGAACTATGTGGGGGACATCCCTTGGGTGCCAGCCACAGTAGTGGGAGTCACTGGACCTCGCTCGTACCAGGTGGCACTCGAAGACGGGCGCTTGTGGCGACGGCACATAGACCAACTTAGGCGCAGGGTTGGGGACTTGGACACTACCGAGGTGCCCCCAACTGCGCTTGCGGCTCCAGAAGAGACACGTACAGATGGCGAGGCCCCACCTACACCTCCCTCGCAAACTGCCAGCGTGGAGCCGAACCAAGCCGTCTCAGAACAGACTCAGACCACTCCACTTGCGGAGGCTCCACTCACAGCAGCGGATCCAGGGGAGTTGGTTCCAACGCCACCTAGGGTCGCACCACAGCCTCAGCGAGAACTGTGTGGCCCTCCGGACTTGGCTACCAGTCCCCGGCGGTCTGGCAGAGTTTCCAAGCGCCCAACTCATTTAAAGGACTATGTTGTTGGACAGGTATCACTGTTGGTCTAAGTATGGGAAATGTAACCGATATGCTTTTGTGCCTAATTGAACCATTACGCGTAGTGCTGTATATAAGGAAACCATTACGATTGTAACTAACGCCTTATCTCGGTGGGGAGGGGTGTTATGTAGTGTAGTTTCACCCTGGGCCAACAGGGGGATACTGTATATAGTTTTCACTCAGGTCTGTAGATAGTTTTCACTCAGGTCCGCGGCAGTTATTTTAGGCGGGAACTCTGGGCTGTTGTGGTTACAATGTGACAGCCGGCTGCCTATAAATACAGGCCGGCTGAGCTGTTCACTGTCAGTTCTATTCCAGCTTACCATAATAAAGAGCTACTTGAAGAGATCGCTGTGCCGGCTGCTATGTCAACCCACGACTTAACAAAAATATTTTCCCTACAGTTAGGGAGGGGGGAATTTGAATTAGTTCTCAATTAAAGGCAAATCTACCGTATTTGCGTTCCCACTGCCTCAAAAATACATGTGAATACATGAAGCCATCCTTCAAAATTCACATCTCCAAATTTCACAATGCAGTTCTCAGAATATTGTGTACAAAATGCAAGTACTAAGGTAAAAAAAAAGTCCCTTTAAAAATGCATATATTAGTGTAAATGGCATACAAAAATGGATCCTAATGGGGAAAATATAAATAATAAGGAAAATATGCATTGCAAAAATATTAGGAGAAATTTGTACTAAAATGCTGGTGAATTTTCAAGAGCACTTAAAAAATAATAATCACAGGTATGGAAAACTGAACTTAACTAGAAAAATGAGAAACTGTGAGAAGCCAGAATTGACAAATGCATCCCTAGCTACAGGGCAGAAAGACTTTGTCAAAGATGATGTCAAAACTATGGTATTTCAGAGCTTTTAAAGCACATTGCATATTGATAGCCTTCTTGCTTATAACATTCTTGGGGTGACTTCACACGCTAGGTTTGCCATATGAGAATTGCAGCCACCACGTGTCAATTTCTTAAGTAATTCCCTTTATATTAGAAGCCTTAAATCTTATCAAGAAGATAAAGCTGAGTTTTCCGTTAGCACAACATTTTTGCAAGTTGCCTGCTCCCAAAGGGCAGTGCACAACCCTATCCACCTTGGGAGGCAAGTAGCCTGTTTGCAGCTTTAAAAAAACTCATCGAAGATGTGCACTTCAAACCTTGGGTGAGAAGAAGGCATGGCAATGGAAGAAAGGATGGTGGTGCACTGCTGCAGGAGAGAAATGTCTTTAATGGGACTTTTTCACTAGGGATGGAAGGAACGACTGTCAGTTTTTGTTCTCTCAGTTTCTCATTTTTTCCAATCCTAAACAGTTCACACGGGTGGCGCTGTGGGTTAAACCACAGAGCCTAGGACTTGCTGGTGGTCAGCGGTTTGAATCCCCGCAACAGGGTGAGCTCCCGTTGCTCGGTCCCTGCTCCTGCCAACCTAGCAGTTCGAAAGCACGTCAAAGTGCAAGTAGATAAATAGGTACCGCTCTGGCGGGAAGGTAAACAGCGTTGCCGTGCGCTGCTCTGGTTCACCAGAAGTGGCTTAGTCATGCTAGCCACATGACCCGGAAGTTGTACGCCGGCTCCCTCGGCCAATAAAACAAGATGAGCGCCGCAACCCCAGAGTCGGTCACGACTGGACCTAATGGTCAGGGGTCCTTTACCTTTACCTTAAACAGTTCACATTTCTCCAGCAATCTGCAACTCTCTTTAAATCCTCATGAAAATTCACCAAATTTCTCCTAATACACATTTTTGTACCTAGGAGCCAACTCCTAGGGGCCAAGGAAGAATTTTAGCATGCTTGCAAATAGTGATTTCAGTGCTGAGAAAATGTGACATTACTAAAGCAGAACCACTTCTGCATTAAAATGGAGCAATGTCTGTGAATTGTTGCTCAAATAACTGATTATCTGGAAGGCCATTAAAATGTGAAGTTAGGGTCATAGGAAGGGTGTGGCTGAAAAAAATGTGAAATGTAGCATTTCTTACTTATAAATAGAAGCAAACATTGAAAGGTTTAAATTTCGCCTTGCACTAGCAGTCTCACTGGACTAGAAAGAAAAAAAGTTACCGGTAAGTGATCGGCATGCATATGGACGGCCCTTTGCTTTTGCCTATTCTATGACTGCCTCCCTCCCTATATCATGGTAGTGAATTCTGTTGGTTTGGCTTGACTTCAGTCCATTTTGAGTCCTGTTCAAATTGCATGAAACATGATCCATAACACTGGAAGTGTGGCCATTTCAAAACAATCATTCTTAACTGTGCCCTTGGTACCTCATGGTGGTATGGTGCTGCAGAACTGAAAGAAGCACTGGGAAAGTTGTTCAATCCACTTAACAGTAATTATCCATACTGATTTTGTTTTGAGAGATGCAAAGGCAATAGGAAATTATTTCCATGGCACATGCTAAGTGGCAATAACCAGCAGCCTTCTTCAGCGGATCTACCAACAAAGTATTTTCCAAACAATGGCAGGTGGGAAGTGAAGCATAATGTGAGTTGATTAACGAATCAAACCAGAATGTTGTTATACAAACCAGGCAATTAAATTAACATGCCCTAAGTTTGAAACAGATTTGCAACGGGGGGGGGGGGGACAGGTGGACTGGTTGAACTCTATTGATATTATGTTTATTCTCCAAAGGATCACCCCGGACACTGTGCAATCACAACCTGCTGCATAGAACAGTAATCACAATTGCAATAGATGCACTTCTGAGTAGGCAGAGAGATTACATTTTCCCAGCAATAAAGTATTACAGCTTTGAATATGGGGCGGGCGGGGAATGCTACTTCCTGGCAATCAGTGCTACTTTGAAGAAAGTAAATAAGTAACCACACTCTTTTTTTGATAAGCACATTTATATTATTTCCAAGTAAGAACCTAAAAGTAATAACCTGGAAATTCCAGTTGCGGTTTCACCTACAGTGCAGACATGGACTAAGATCAGTTTCACATATGATATCCAAGCAGCCTTATTAGACAGTAAGTTCCACCTCATTTATTCAGTTCGGTTAATCAAAATAAAAATTCATTCATTCATTCATGATTAGTTGTGTTTCGGGGCCAAGCCCTCACAAAGCAATGTAGAGGGAGACACAGAAGCAAGAGAATATCAGGGAGAATATGAAGCATTTGGTGGAAACAGACATGTAGATGCATGAGAGAAACTGAATTGGATCACCTGAACTCATTCAAAAAAAGACAACTGTTTAAAAAAGTTATGTTTTTAAGGCTTCCAGGAATGCCATAAATAAAAGGGAGCATGTGAATGTTAAGTGGGAAAGAGTTCCACAACTGCAGAACCGATGCTGAGAAGGCCCTGTCTTGCGTGATCACCATCCAGACCGATTTCACTAGTGTACATATACTACAGGGAGCAGGTGGTGCTATGGTCTAAATCACTGAGCCTCTTGGGCTTACCGATCGGAAGGTCTGCGGTTTGAATCCCCACGACGGGGTTGCTTTGTCCCAGCTCTTGCCAACCTAACAGTTCAAAATCACACCAGTGCAAGTAGATAAATAGGTACCACTGCAGCGGGAAGGTAAACAGTGTTTCCGTGCGCTCTGGTTTCTGTCACGGTGTTCCGTTGCACCAGAAGCGGTTTAGTCATGCTGACCACATGACCCGGAAAGCAGTCTGTGGACAAATGCCAGCTCCCTTGGCCTGAAAGCGAGATGAGCATCGCAACCCCATAATTGCTTTTGACTGAACTTAACCATCATGGGGTCCTTTATCTTTACCTTTTACCTTACATATACCGGTAAGCATTACCTCAGATGCAGATTTAGATTGCAGGAAGGGTCGGGTTGTCTATTATATTTCATTATTAATTAATATACTATAACATTCCAGGGGAGGTCACAGCAATTTAAAAATATAATATTGAAAACAGTTTAGAACAGTATTTAGGTATCTGAAGCTCATAAGGATTAGGCCACCCCAGGTATCTGCATGGAATTGTAACTGTACTGGGAAAAGCTGGCTTGTTCTTGGATAATGTTTTGCTTTGCTTTCAAGCTTCCATATTTTAAAAATTATGCTGAAGAACAACTATCCTGTCCCCTTCCCCATTTTTCAATATTAAGTAGAATTCCATGAGATGTTGGAATTCAGCTCTAGGTGCATAATATTGCCTTGGGATCACTCCTGGTGCTGTTGAAATCCATAGGAATGGTGATCAAAATCAAATTGCGATTGGCCTGCATTTGCTCTTCATTTTATTGCTCCTTCCCCACCCATCTGAAAACCACCAAAATGAATATTGACCTGGTTTCGCTGATGTTGCTGGGTGGTGTGGCAATTACCTATCTTTATTTACAGTGGTACCTTGGGCTACAGACGCCTCAGGTTACAGACTCAGCTAACCCAGAAATAGTACCTCAGGTTAAGAACTTTACTTCAGGATGAGAACAGAAATTGTGCGGCAGCAGCGGGAGGCCCCATTAGCTAAAGTGGTACCTCAGGTTAAGAACAGTTTCAGGTTAAGAACGGACCACCAGAATGAGTTAAGTTCTTAATCTGAGGTACCACTGTATTGTCCTAGGTCCTGGGAGCTGAAAACATTCGTAATTCCGATGGGATTAATACATCGAGTGGAAGAAGAGTACAAGTAGCTGCTGCCGTTCCCTTTGCTCTTTCAGACATACAGCGCCTGAGAGAGATAATGTATTTTCTCACATTTCACGCTTGTTCCAAGGCTCTGTCTATCTCGCACTTTTAGCAAAGCTGCTACTTTTATAACACATTAAGATACAATAACAGATGTCATAGGAGTCCACAAGGACACCCCTAAGAGGCATTCCATTAGAAACGTGAGTTTCACTGCATGTGCTTCCAGACAACTTCCAGGATACTAAACTGGAAGTGAAATGGGGATTGCTTAATAAAAAAGATGCCTCTGGTCTTTCAGGGCAGTTGCTACCCCTCCTCTGTGCTTCTTAGCTCATCTGTGCAGTGCTCAGAAGAGTGGCTGGGAAAACTCAGTCAGATGGGCAGGGTAATAATGATGATGATGATGATGATGATGATGATGATGATGATGATGATGATGACGACGACATCTAGCTTATGGATGGTCAGCATTCTGAGCCACTGGCAAAAGTACCCCAGCTCTTGGAGAAAAGAGCCATATTTCAGTCCCCCTTGCTAAAGCATTGTTGTGAGTTAGTTCTGTATATTCACATTTTAAGATTGGTTTCAGTTTCCTGATTTAAAATGTTTCCCTCTCCCCTGCCAGTCACCCTTTTATCATCTAGTATTCTGCATGCGACAAGTTTTCTGTACCCGAAGTCTTGTAGTAGGACTAAAACCAATACTCATTTTTAAGGTTCATGTAGCGCTGTGGGTTAAACCACAGAGCCTAAAGCTTGCCGATCAGAAGGTCGGTGGTTCGAATCCCCACAACGGGGTGAGCTCCCGTTGCTCAGTCCCTGCTCCTGCCCACCTAGCAGTTTGAAAGCACGTCAAAGTGCAAGTAGATAAATAGGAACCGCTCTAGCGGGAAGGTAAACGGCTTTTCCGTGTGCTGCTCTGGTTCGACAGAAGTGGCTTAGTCATGCTGGCCACATGACCCGGAAGCTGTACGCTGGCTCCCTCAGCCAATAAAGCGAGATGAGCACCGCAACCCCAGAGTCAATCACAACTGGACCTAATGGTCAGGGGTCCCTTTACCTTTACCTAGCCATTTTTATGTGGTGGTGTGCCAAATTAAAGTCGAAGGGGGGAAGGTTTCAACCTCACATAAGCCTCTTTTGTTATTATCAATATATACCTATGCTATATATAATAACGTAACATATGTGTTATGTGTAGTGTTTTTTTTTTAAAAAAACCTTTTTGTTGCTTTAATTCAAGACTTAATGAACTGGAAAGTTTGACTCCTTTCTGAGGAAAACATTCATATAATTCAATAAAAGTTTGCCAGGCATTCCCAGGTTGGTGCTATTGCAAAGTATTCTATAAGCTACCAGTACATTGGCTGAATGGATAGCACTGGACTGTACCTGCCCCTGCTATGAACTTTCTAGGAATACATAGTTCTCTGGGTACACACAGATACTTTAGAGGAGGACATACGGAAAATACAACTGAATTTTCCATAAGCCATTAAAGAATGAGATGGTCAAGATGGGAGGACCCAGCAGACTTAACGTCATCTCTTCATTAATGTGTAATTACATTTCGCAGCTCCTGGCCCTGTTGGCAGCCATTAGTAGCTGCCTCTGTTTGCTCCTTTATGCTGACCTGCCCTTGACTCCTATTCTGTTGCAGCGGGCTATAATAATATGAGTTTTATTCTTTCGATTGCCCCCAAACAAACTCTCAGTATCTGTACTCTGTAACCTTCCTTAATCTAAAAGTGTGGGTGTCTTCTGCATGCACAGGGATGTTTATTCAAGTTCAGGATATTCCCTGCAATATAAACATCTGTAATCTTTATTACACCCACCCTGTATCTAACAAGGAAGTGTTCCTCCCCCAGGGAAAGAAGAAAAGGACACAAGAGCACTTTTTAAACGATATTGCTGTTTGAGATTTGAATATGTGTACCTCTGTGGCGAAAGGTACTTTGCTGCAAATGAAAGAAGAAGAAGAAGAAGAAGAAGAAGAAGAAGAAGAAGAAGAAGAAGAAGAAGAAGAAGAATTGTATGGATCCAGAGCTGATCGCTGGCAGTATTTATATCAAAACATGTGAATTAATCAGTGAATTACATTTTTGTTTGTCTTTTTTAAAACAGAAGCAAAAACAAATTTCAAGCTACATGCTGAAAAATTCTCTCTCTCTCTCTCTCTCTCTCTCTCTCTCTCTCTCTCCCCCCATTCAAGTGTATTCCCAGAGTTATGTTAGGGCTATGACTCATCCTGACATGCCGGTCTAAATTTTGCCCTCCTATGCTTAGCGACATTGACATGGGGAGATGGGAGTCTTTAGTATTTGCACCTGCCAAGCACAGCTGCATATCTGAACCTATGGGGCATGGAAAGGGGGGAAATGAGTGTTTGCAGTTACCAATAAATTATTAACCCTAAAGGAAGAATTTGTATAAAGTAATAACTTGATAATGTCCATCTTCTACTGCAGTGGTACCTCGGGTTAAGTACTTAGTTCGTCCCGGAGGTCCGTTCTTAACCTGAAACTGTTCTTAACCTGAGGTACTACTTTAGCTAATGGGGCCTCCTGCTGCTGCCGGGCCGCCGGAGCATGATTTCTGTTCTCATCCTGAAGCAAAGTTCTTAACCCGAGGTACTATTTCTGGGTTAGCGGAGTCTGTAACCTGAAGCGTATGTAACCCGAGGTACCACTGTATGTAGATAAAGCATAGGAAAAGCAGACACAATGGCGGGACGCCAAGGTCAACTAGGAATGAAAGGGAAAAGTTGATGCTGATGAATAAAGGTGGTCTTTCATCTTCTGGTCTCATTTTCTGTCTTCTTTTAAACATCTGTTCCTTTGCTCTCTTAATTGTTGCTAATTAAAAATAGATATCTTGGCTTATGCAAACCTGCCTTCCTCTCACATTTTTCATCCTATTTTTCTCCCATTTCCTTCCATACGAGTCATTTATTTTTTCCCCAGTGCTCAAATACCAGTGTGTGGGATTAACCAAATACATTTTATTATTCAGCCCTCCTCCACAATTCAGCAGCCTCAGACCAGTAAGAGTAATTTAACACTTAAGGAGAGCTGCTATGTTTGATATAATTATGTGAATTCACTCAAGTTTCTTTACAGTCCCACTAGGAATATGATTAGAATTTTAGATAGTTCTTCCACACTGTGGTATTTATGTCTAATTAGAGAATAGACTCTGTTAGGCCCTTTTTTTGGAACTCATTCCATTGAATCTCTACCCACAATCTCACCTCTTCCTTTTACTGCATGTAAGGTATCAACTGTTAAATGTATCAGCTGCCCATGAGTCCATTCCCCATCCCACCCCCACCAGCTCAGTATCTGATATTGTAGAACATCAATTACCTTCCAGGGTGAGGCAGGTGATTGACAGGTAGGCAGCCCCACCCACTTCCATCCATGGAAGATGGGTCTCTAGGGGCCATAGATCAATAACAGAGTATTCCTTTTGCATGTAGAAAGCCTCAGATTCAATCTCTGACATCTCCAGGTAGCCCTGGGAATGTTCCTTGTCTGAAGCCTAGAAGAGTGGCTGCCAGTCAGTGTTGACAATACTAAGTTAGATGGATGGATGATCTGACTCAGTATAAAGCAGCTTCCTTTGTTCCTAACTATTGGCTTCCAGTTATGTCCTCACCAGGAACACAGGTTTGTACTCCCTAACAAGCTACAATTATAAGCTCTCAGTCAGCCATAGTTTCTTATTGGCAGTCCTTTTTTTCTTTTAAAAAATTGTTTAGGGGTACTCTCATTTTGACTCAAGAAAATCACCATTTTATAGTTCAAATTGGGGAAAATAAATACAGTAAATGGACAAAAGTACAAAGATTCACAAAATGCATGCGTACCCCTGCGTTCCACCCAGAAAAAAGCACTGCTTATTGGCTTGTTTATGGTGGCTTATTAGGAAGCAACAAACCACAATCTCTGATTTTCACATAATGGGAAGACAAGGCTTCCTGGTTTGTTTATCTTCCTTGGGTCAGACATTAGCAAAATGGGAGTGATTGTGCAGTGTGTACTAGCTTAGCTGCTCATTCACAGTAAACCTTGATAAACCAAACGTCTGGCTCAATATCTTTCTATTTTTTAAAAAATAAATAAATGTCTTGCTCAAGTCCTCTTGGGGAACTATGCTGGCATGCTGTCAATGTCCATGTTTAGTTTGCAAACACAATTCTGGGTATCTCAAGAAGGTTCTGTAAAACCTCTTCAATAATTAGCAGGGCTTTGAAATGCTTTTGTTTTGGTAGCCATGATATATGGGTCTGAAACCTCATCACTCATCACAACGTTGGAGAAGAAACCCAATATCATTGAGAGGGAGCATCTCTGTCTAATTGAAAATATCAAGTGACATGAGTTTAAAGAGAATATTGTCTCCATTCCTCTTTCACTGTTGCAGCACAAACCCACGCACCTATATTCTGAAATAAGCCCCATCTTGGTAACAGGAGCATACTCCAAGATAAATAAATACACATAGGCGTTCAATGTACAATTCCATAAATTATCTACTGAGAAGTAAGCCACATTGAGTTTAATGGGATATACTCCTTGGTAGGAGTAAAGAAGATTGTATTAGAAGTTACCTAGCCTTGTTTTTAATTTTATAGCTATCTGCTAATTTAACTTTCCAGCTCATATTTACATGTAACTCTTTGTTTCTGATTGGATAGAAAAAGCGGATTGATGGTTCAAGTTCTAAAGCTTGGATAAGTATATTATAGGACCATTCCAGTTCTCATGAGAGGAACTATCGCCTTTAGAGCTTTAAGAATTAGCACTCCTCCAATATGACTGAACACCATCAACAAACATTTGGGAATGGCTCAGACCTTACCTTTGTCATGTTTCTGGTGGCCTCTAATTATGAAGACACATCCCATTCAATGACCAACCAAGCCAAGCTGCTTGGAGCAGAAGGACCACTCTTCATGATTTTCCAAAGATGGGACCATGGCCACCCCTTAGCTGAGGCACAGAACCTGAGATCAGCATGGAGCTACTGCTGGAGAAGAGGAATGGGCCAGGGCAATTTGGAAGCAGTAGAGGAGCATGTGAATGAGTGTTAAGCAACCAGAGATGTGGTTTCTCCTGTTTCACCTCACCCCAAAGAAGCTTGAGACCAGATTTGGGAGGGGCAGCTAGCTATGTATGTAGCTAAATGCAGTAGTAACAACTACTGAGACAGGAAGCCTAGTGTGATATACTGCTGAACCAATCCCTCTGCAACTTTGTGCCTTCCAGATGTAGGCGTCAACTCCTAGGGGTCCATGTCCCTTCAGTCTCCCCCAATAAAATATTTGAGGGGGCTGCCCCCCAAAAGTTGATAGGCATTGCTGCCTTTCTTTCTTTCCCACATTTGGACTTCATTTCCCAACAAGCCCTGTAAAGGCACTTCTAAAAGGGTTGTTGGGTGGCAAGGGTGCTGGGATTGGGCAAAAACCAATTGGGCAGTGATAGTGGCTGCCCAGAGGACCCCCAAGGAGAGGGGGTGGAGGCTGAGGGAACACTCCACAAGGGAGGGTGTTCAAAAAAGGGTGAGAGGCTGCTGGCTCTGCAGGCAAGGGGTGACATAACTGGGCTCCTGAGCCCCACAGGGGTGCTGCAGAAAGAATGTAGTTGGTCAAGGGAGCCGTGGACTCAAAAAGGTTGAAGACCTCTGGCTTACAGTGATGTGAGGCAGCCAGCAGCTGAAGATCTTCATATGACAATAGGAGGCTTGCTTCTCAGCACCTGATATGTACTGTGAAGATGGTAACTGCTTGAAAAGAAAGCGTAGTAGCCTTAAGGCTAGGCTGTGATACCTTTTCCCCGTGAAACAGTTTGAGGCTATCACGGTGAACTTTGTGTTAGGATGACCATCAGAATAGTGAACTGAAACACGTTTTTCCTTTGTCATATCATGAGGCTAAGGAAGTAAAGCGCTGTGTGGTTTTATGTTTCATTCACCTGATTTGCCACATATGAGTAATCTAGGAACAAAAGTAAGAACGCCTTGGACGTGGTATGAGCAGGTAGCAGCTGGGGAAATTCCCTTCTATGATAGGATGTACTGTATAATAGATTAATATATAGACAGGATGCGCAAATAGATTAATATATTACTGCACATATATTATTTATTTCATAAGCGATAAAATTTCATAAAATTGATATACCCCTTGCTTGTAAAAACAAACCCTTAAAGTTCTTATATTGCGTGGAAGGCCAAGGCTATCAAGTCCTAATTATAATTTTTTAGCCTTCAGTCTAGGGGAGAAAATCCCAATATGTAAAGGTGATCATCCACCGCCAAGGCTAGAAACAAAGGAAGGCTCACAATGTGTGAAAATTGCCAGCAAAACCTATGCTAATTTCAGAAAAGAGAGATAAATCTAACCTTGAGAAGCACAATCTCCCATGTGGAAGCCTTTTCATCTGCTCTCTTTCCCCATGTTCTGTGATGTGCAGGCCTTGAAGTGACAGTAATTGCCTAAGAGTAAAGGAATGGTCCAAGGGCATCGCCAGAGATTCAGCCCCAGGGGCCTGCAGCTTGTTACTGCTCTGAAGATGACATTGGGTACATACACAACAATATACGCAAGTGGCTGTTTTCACTGAGAAACCAGCATATAAAACCACACACAAGTTATTCTTGCTCCTCATTCTGCAAATCTGAACAGCCCACAATTTTGTAAACAAATCACCTGTGGCTTGTTTTACAAAGACTGGCCATTTGCATAAGACAAACTTGATCCACTAAATTTCTTCACATGGTTCTGGTCCTATAACTGAGAGGAAAAACACATAAAATGACTAGCCAAGGAAGCATTAAGAGTTCCCCACCCCCTCACTATGGCTGAAAGTGTGTTTTCATTCTAAGGCAGGGAAGACAACTTTTGCTTTGGATATTAGATTGCTGGGTTTCTTCTAAATATAGAATAGTTCTAGAGTCTATCTGTTGACAGAGCTCAGTTATCTAATATGAATATTTTCTCCTCAAAACATTTTTGTTTTAAATTGTAGACGTTTGAATCAACAGCTAGACTTTAAAATGTGCACTTCTGCCCCACAAACACAAAGAACTATTTTAAGGTTGGTTCAGTTATCTGCACTGTTAATTTGTTTAGCTGTTTGCACTTTTCCAAAGATCTGGGTTTTAATTCTTCACTCAATGCACTGAAATCCTGTTGGTAGTTCAGTGAACCAAAATGGGAAATGGAGAGCTAGATCCAATCTTTTCTTCTCCTAGAATAGATGATTGGTACTAATGCAAGTTATTCTGAAAAGGGCTATCATTGGGTTTACTCCGAGTATAACTTACTTGGCTACACCCTAAAATCTGTGTGAAAATGGAAATTAGCAATATTTAAATAATATAAAGCAAAAGATATGTACGGTACTTGTAAATGTATTTTAATCCTTTTTTCTTAAGCTAAGAACTGTGTCAGATCGTTCAGGAAATGTGAGAGCTAGTGGATTCCAATTCCAATTCACCCATTCATCTAAAAGGTGTGGACCAGGCCTATTCATATCAGAAAGATATGATCACAAAGATCAAATTCCTCAATCATCTCCCCCTTTCTCCTCCTGACCTGAACACATGGCGAATTGAGTAACCTGACGTATTACGAGAGGGCAATTTCCTCCAGCAATATGGCATTTGTCTCTTTATTAGGAGTAGGCACTGTATAAATGTTCCAGAATCAAATTATAAGATCTTTTTGAGCAATAAGCAAACGTTTCCATTTTCCTCCCTTAGGCATATTAGCAGTTTTAGGAGAAAAGAACATTTGCCAAACAAGCCCAACTTCCTGTTGCTTGAAGTTCAATTTCCAGGCAATTCCAAGTTAGCTTACTTAGAACAGATGGATCACAAAATGTTTCGTATTTTAGTGATAAAGAAAAATTAGATTTTTAAAAAAAAGATTCATGAGGAGATCCAAGCATTTGGATGAATTTCATTATCTCTTCTGAGGAAACAAGGCTACCTCGGCGTTGCAGAGCCACTCTGTTGCTGACACCGTAACACAATTCTTCACATGAGCTCTTTCACAACCGCTGTGAAGAATGTTCTTTAAAGCACTTCAGGAAATCAACAGACTTCTTTAAAGGTAAACTGGTTTCCTATAGACTCACCTGCAGAGTTGGTTACAAGGGCATATAGCACAACCAGGGCCACCTTAAGCATATCTGGTGCCATGGTGCAAAGATCCCTCCAGCCCCCCCCCCTTTTCCCAGAGTTGCCAACCTTTTTTAAGGAAGGACAGCGCTGCCCAGCTTTCCAGGGCCGGAGGAGGCAGGCAGCGGCCAAAGGGCAGCTCCTCTGGCAGGGAAGAGGCGGAGGCTGAACACGGTGGCTCCCAGCTCAGCTGGCTGCTTTGTGCCACGGTGGCCACAGCAGGCAGAGGCTCCAGGCATGGCACTGCTTTGGCATGGTGGAGGCGGGTGAGGGCGGCGAGCTGATGCCGGGAGGTGCCACGTCCAGCCTCCGCCTCTTCCCTGGCGCCCTCCAGAACTTGGCACCCTGCCGCCCTGCTCCACTAGATGCCGCTGAGCACAACACAAAGTATTTGAGACATCGATCAAGCAAAGCTCTATGGCAGTGGTGGACTTTGGGCTCTCAAACCCTCTTTGGGCTCTGTATAACACCAAAAAATTGGTACCCCACGCCTCTTGAGCTCCATTCTACAGCTTTGTTGTGGCATCCTCTGCAGCCCAGTGCCGCAGCACCGGTTGTGCCACCCTAAAACTGCCTCTGTTTATGGAATAGAACTGTAGAGCTGGAAGGGACCACAAGGGTCATTTAGTCTAACCCCTGCAATGTGGGAATCTTTTGCCCAACACAGGGCTTAAACCCAAAACCCTCAGATTAAGAGCCTCATGCCCTACCAACTGAGCTATCCCGACGGCCTAATGCGCAAAGCTAAATCACAATCCACATTTTGTGCATTGCCCCAAATGGATTTAGGTATGGAAAATAATCAGAAGTATATTGGAAACAAACAAACAAACAAAAATCCTAAAATTCATATTCTTGACACTAGATCGGTATACTTAAAAGCAGGTATAGGCAAACTCGGCCCTCCAGATGTTTTGGGATTACAACTCCCATCATTCCTAGCTAACAGGACCAGTGGTCAGGGATGATGGGAGTTGTAGTCCCAAAACATCTGGAGGGCCGAGTTTGCCTATGCCTGCTTAAAAGCGTCAATGTGTGTGTTCCTGTCACTTTGAATTAACTAATGTAATGCGTGAGCCAGTGATGTACAAATATCTCAGCCATATTTATTTCTTCCCCACCTTTCTTCCAGGATAGATTTAAAAGTGCTTTAAATCAGGTTCTCAGGTGATCTCTTAATCCTGACACTTACCAGACCACATGCTTAGCTTCTGCATCACATGCCTTCAGACCATGGCATGAGGCCAAAGTCTATTATCTCCAATATCTATGTCAGAGGAGCAGAGCTTGCTGTGTTCTGGCTCCATGGGCTCTTGCTTTCATGCATTGCATTCAGGGATGGGGGTGGGGGGTGGTTTCATGTTGCATGTGAAGGTGAACTCATGCAATTCACCCTTTACAAAACAACACAGGAACCAAAATACAGCCGTCCTTCAAAATCCACATTTCTCTGAATTTTGTGATACAAAAAAAATGTTCTGTATTAGGGGGAAACTGCTTTGCAAATATGTGTGGATTAGGCAAAAGTGCATACAAAAACATGCATGTTAGGAAGGGCCAAAGTGTTGAAGATCGCTCCTTTTACCATTTGGTCTTAATTTGTTTTATATACCATCGCCATAGCTTAGGAATGTCAGGTACCACAGGTCAGTGAAGGTGTTTGGATTTAGTACAGTTCAGTGGGATTTTTCAACCTCTTTTTTTGAAATAAAATATTGTAATTGTTTTGGTTTAGACCTTGAGACCATTTCTAATGATAGAACACGCATCCTTTTCCTCTTGGTATATGTTGTTATAAACTCAGTAAATTGCATAGCTGTATAAGAACGGACCTCCAGAACAAATTAAGTTCTTAACCCGAGCTACCACTGTATCCTACTTTATTGCATAGCTGAATCCTTCTTTATTGATGGTTGACAGCTTATCCTTTTCTTTTTAAACTATTTTTTCTTTCATTTCTTTTCCCCCCTGTAAACACTTTATCATTATAAAACTTAACTTCAAATTCTGTCATATTCTCAGAACCCCTTACCTTTCTTCCCCCCATACAGCTATGATCATTCAGAGTCTTTTCAAAAGACATACAAGGAAATCTGAAGGACAGCATGTGCTTTCCTACTATAGCCAAATTTCAGATTACAGACTTTATTATTCCATTTTCTGAGGCTAATACACTGGAATGTTGTAAAGCACCGAGAAGTCCAAAGGCATTAGATCTTCTGAAGCCAATAATCAAATATTTTCAAAAGAATGTTGTTTTTAACCAGAAGTGAGAAAGTAAAAGTAGGTTGCTTGGTGCTAAAGGCTGTTATTTAAGGAAAGTTTCTTAATCGCCTGACAATTTAACTTCACCACCAAAGACGCCTTTAGGCATGGCACTCCTTTAATTACCATCATTCACATGTAAAGTGTCAGGTTATAGCATTTCAAGATCACCTATGTTGGATATCCCTGGGCAACAGTGTTGAACCAGAAAGTCCTCAGAGCCCCACGCTGAGCTCTTATCTCAGAAGAGGCATGGTGAGTCCCTAACACCTTGACTGGAGTTTTGGGTGCTCAGCTCATCCCTGGACCTTCTCCAGGAGCCAGTAACCCTAAAATCATTTTCCCACTCCCTTTACAACTCACCACCACCGTAAGTTTCCCAGAGCAATTCTGCCTCACCACTGGGTGTAAAAACCCAGATCTAAAACTCCTCTGTTTCCTGTTGGTGGTTTTCTTCCTCAGTTTTATCTCCAGAGGGGAAGAGGTGCCCAAATGTCCAAACATCTTCTCCCTTGTTGCTTGCACCAACTCCCAGTTGTGGGGGAGACAGTTGTGCCAGCTACCACAGCAACACATCACTTTCAGCCCAGCCATGTTTACTTCCTGACAGGCTACTCACAGGGTAGAATGGAGGCAGGCACTAACCATCTCCTCCTAACAGTGTACTTCACAATAATTTAACATTTTGGATTTTTCCGTGAGCAATCACTGTCTGTGCTCTTGCAACTGCCCCAAACCCTACCCCTGTGTTGTCTCTCATCAGGTGTTCAGTATTTGATGCGCTGATCAGGTGATGGCAAGGCTGGCCCTGTCATAAAGCAAAGACGGGTCACTATCTCAGGTTTTGGATACTGATATTTGAGGAACAGTGGTGAAATGTAGTAAGGACAGGATCCCAAAAAACATGGACTTCTCTACCAGTGGTTTCCAAACTCCTTTCATGGGGCTCTGTGAAATATCTCTTCCTATCTGGATTATTGCAAAACAGTCCAGCCAGGTAGAAGTTAACCTCCTGCTTAATAGATAATATTATGCCAGAGACATAGGGAGAGCTTAAATTTATTCAGATTTCCTAAGTACTGTATACAAATTGACAGCAAAAGGACAAACTATAAAATGAATGACACATAACAATGAATGAATCAAAGATATCCAGAAGTCCCCTCCCCTCCTCTTGTGTATTTGACTTATTGTATGTCTGTGTGAGTGGGTGGGTGAACTATATGGTATAGTTGCTGTTTGTGGATAAGCAAGATTATTGTTGAGGCTGGCTGAGAGATCCATTCAGAGAGGTGTGGGTAGGTTAGTGATCTTTACTAGTGTTAAGTCTCTATTAAAAAAAATAACAAGACTTTAAATTTTTTAAAGACATACATGGGGTCTGAGGGGTGGGAGACAATCTTCCCTCACAAACAATTCAAATGATTTTCTGATAATCCAAGATTGCAATCTTACCTGGACCAAGAGTAAGCTCTGTTGAAGACAATGGAGCTTACAGTGGTAACTCAGGTTAAGTACTTAATTCATTCCGGAGGTCCGTTCTTAACCTGAAACTGTTCTTAACCTGAAGCACCACTTTAGCTAATGGGGCCTCCTGCTGCCGCCATGCTGCCGGAGCACGATTCCTGTTCTCATCCTGAAGCAAAGTTCTTAACCTGAGGTAATATTTCTGAGTCTGTAACCTGAAGCGTATGTAACCCAAGGTACCACTGTATTTCCAGGCAGGCGTGCCTAGGATTGTGCAGTAAGATGCTCATTATATATTATGTAATATGTTAATTTCAAGACCTGAAATATTTCTCAAGCTGTAGAAAGCCATTAATTAAAAGAGGCTCATTCGAGAACCAGTTTCTTGTTATTCAGATTTTTAGCAGTTAATAACAAACAAACTATAAGTCCTTTCTGGGATCTATTTCCCTTCCTTTTAAGGAACCCAGTTAAAATCTCTCTGAGGTCCAATAGTAAAGCAATGCCTATTGTACTGCAGATGGTCTTGAGGAACTTCTTCCAGAATTTTCTAACCAGAAGAGAAGTTTATCATACTAGAAATGGTGAAAACACTATTGGGCTAAGGAGTTGTCCTATTGATTCACTGACTGTTATATTGATTTTGCTGGTGTTCTATGAACAACAAATCAAGTGCTTCCTGTTTTGGGGCCTTCAATGAACTTGGCAATGTTGAGTGGGGGATGGAGGTGAATTTTGACTTCCTCCAGGCCAAGAGTATTTCCCACGCTCCGTTTGAAGAGCAAGGTACAGTAACTCCAAATTCCTTCCCAAAATAGCCTTAGTGTTGACTAGCTAGTTGATGGTTACAGTATAGAAAATGGCACTGCATCCAACAGCAGATAAATGACATGCCGCAACAGAATCACCCTTATCGCAAAGTTACTGAGTCTGGAAAAGAAATTAGAGTAGCACACTTAGAAAGTCTTTGTGAGGAAACAGAGCTTGGAAAGCTGTCATGAGCCTCAGAGTGCTTTCATGTGTGAGGCTTAAAACAACCGTGAGCCTCTCTCACACTACAGTGGTACCTCGGGTTAAGAACTTAATTCGTTCTGGAGGTCCGTTCTTAACCTGAAACTGTTCTCAACCTGAGGTACCACTTTAGCTAATGGGGCCTCCCGCTGCCACTGTGCCGGCGCCACATGATTTCTGTTCTCATCCTGAAGCAAAGTTCTCAACCCGAGGTACTATTTCTGGGTTAGCAGAGTCTGTAACCTGAAGCGTCTGTAACCTGAAGCGTCTGTAACCCAAGGTACCACTGTATTTCTGTTAATGTTTAATTAAGATGGGGGCATTTGTATAGCAAGTGAGCATTCTGGCCAATGTGGTTTTACATTCACATTACACACTAATGGCAGCAAGAACAGCTGTAAGCCACATCTGGAAAAATAACTCCCACTTAACTCTGCCTCAATATTGTGATCCATTGCCAAGCTTCTTTCTGCCATGCTACCTGATAAGGTTCAGACCTTGATTTCACCCCCTCCCCCCAAGAGATTCTCTTCATGTTGAAGTAAGTGAAGTAATACACATTAACATCTAAGAAGGAGGCCCCTCATAAGTCCATTACATCCAGAGTCTAAAACTACCTAACCACACTAATGTTTGCATATGTTAATTCTGTTCAACATATGCCAGTTAAAAATTTCCTTTGCATTCAAAGTACATAGCTAGTTAGTGAAGAAACAAATTCATACAGACTTTCTAAAAATGACTTGCTGATGATACTGTCATTACTACTGGGGTAAGAATCCAGCACCATTTTGGGTTTAATTGAAGTTCAGTCATTGTCAAATAAATGGTTCCTAAATACAGAGATTATCTATCTATCATCTATCTATCTATCTATCTATCTATCTATCTATCTATCTATCTATCTATCATCTATCATCTATCATCTATCTTAAAAAAAATACAATAAGAAATTGTATTTTTTAATTGTAAATTGTATTTTTTAATTGTAATAGTGCAGTGATGCTGCAATTACCAAGCCCTGACTTGCTGATCAGAAGGTTGGCAGTTCGAATCCCCGCGACGGGGTGAGCTCCCGTTCCTCGGTCCCTGCTCGTGCCAACCTAGCAGTTCGAAAGCACGTCAAAGTGCAAGTAGATAAATAGGTACCGCTCCGGCGGGAAGGTAAACGGCGATTCTGTGCACTGCTCTGGTTCGCCAGAAGCGGCTTAGTCATGCTGGCCACATGACCCGGAAGCTGTACGCTGGCTCCCTCGGCCAATAAAGCGAGACGGACGCCACAACCCCAGAGTCGGTCACGACTGGACCTAATGGTCAGGGGTCCCTTTACCTTTACCTTAAGCCCCACTGAACTCCTTGAATATAAGTAGGCATGCATAGGATTGTGTTGTAAGTCCTACAGTCACAGGCTGTGGCTTGGGAGAATCACAGAAGTAATGAATGATGGGACTCTGGGAGTTATTCACTGCTTGTTTCCTACATCTCCTCTCGCTCTCAGATTGTGAATTACAGTTCCTTCCCCTTTTGTCAATATTTAGAGCAAGAGTACGGAACCTCAGGCCTGGGGACAACTGTGGCCCTCAAGGCATTGCTTTGTGGCCCTCAGGACTCTCCCCAGGCCACACCCCTCCATGGTCTCACCCTCCTGGAAGACCTTTGCCTGGCTGGAATGTGTCCTTGAACACTGATAATGTTTCTTGCGTGTCTGGATGGAGGATGGAGCACTGTGTGACAGAGTGTGTGGATATGCACCAGCATACTCCATTATGGTAAAATTTACATTCAGTGCTCCACCCACTTTTGTCTTTAGCCTACCCACCACTGGTATGTGTCCCCCACTCCCAGAAGGCAGCCCAGAAAGGGTTCTGGCACTCGGACTGAAAGATGTTCCCTGGCACTGCTCTAGAGAACAGTCTTGTGAGTCCTGTTGTCAGACAAAACTGTGGAGATTATAAGGTTGGGGAGAAGTTGGTAGCACATCTGATAAAGAAGTATTTCATATCAGTGCTCCCTGATCCACAGCTTTTTGCATGTAGAGTCAGATGAACACCACCAAAGGCAAGAACTGAGACATACTCACTAATGCAGCAGATAACTGGCACACAGAAGCAAATTTAGGGAAGAGAAGTTCAGAACGTTTGGGAACGGCTATTTGCTGCCCCTGAAAGGCTGTGCGAGACATTCCATCGTGCGTGCCAAATTTCTTGGAAGAAACGGTGCTCTTCGTTAGCCCTGCTTTCCCAAGCTTCTGAGTGACTTCGTGGAACTTCCTTTCTGGCCTGCGAATCGTTCGGCAACATTTTCATTGGATAACATATATCGTCTGAGGCTGCTGTTCATTGTGCACATTGGGCGCAGCTACATAAAGGAGGTCTCTAGCCTGTTCGCTGTACTCCAAACCAGAAATTAGAGTGCATACATGGCCCGTGCAGTCTGTCTGCAAGGCACAGTTTGTCAGAAAAGTCACCTTTATCCCCCAAAATATTTGCTCTATTTGCATGTCACATTCAGCACTACACATGCAACTGAAATCATGGATCCCCCCCCCCCCAGGTAGATGTAGCCTTAGAATGTTTTTGTAAGTGCCTTTAAGAGTACAACCCTATACTGAAGACACGCTGCTTATTGAAAGGCCATAACATTTAGCAGAAGATGTTTTGTGCCAGTGGAATGCAAGATGCATGGCTGCTATGGAAAAGACGCCAGCAGAATACCTCAAATATGCCAGCTGTTCTGCCAGCAAAGATATGAGGGCAGAGCAGCTAAAGGGGGGTGGAACTTTGGATGAGTGGCACATGCAAACATCATACTTTGGCCAATGCCTGTCCCCCTTCATTCATAAAATCATAGAACTGTAGAATTGGAAGGGGCCACAAGGGAAATGCAGGATATTTTGCCCAATGTGGGGCTCAAACACACAATCCTGAGCTTAAGGGTCTCATGTTCTACCAACTGAACTATCCCATAGCCCCTATTGACAGTACAACCGTAGACCAGTCTTGTAGCAAAGAATTCCCATCCCATTGACTTCCTTGACATACAGTATATATCTCCTGTATATCCGTTGTCCCTGCATCAGTGACTGCTCCTTGCACATCACCATAACGAAACATAGGGTGTCATGTAACTCAACATGCAATCAAGGGCACCTACAGACAACTGGAGTGCTTTCTACGGAAGAAACCCTCCTTCAGAGAGATGTAGCAGATAAATCTACTCTCATGATTGCCAGTGTTGGCCAGTGATCAAAGTGTTAAATTTGGACTTTGCTTGCATTGCAATTCTAAATGCATGTACTTGTGAGCAATCCCACTGATTTCAGTGGAAGCTATTTCTAAAGTAACCATGTCTCAGAGAGCAACCTAAGCCATGACCTCAGGCAAGTCACCAGCCACCCCTCAGCTTCATTTCCCCTTCTATTAAAGGGTTGCTGTGAGGTTAAGCAGTATAAAATCACCGTGCACACTGAGGACTTGCTGCTTGACTCAGATGCAGCACATCAACTGCTATGTGGGCACAGAGATAGTACCTCATAGACACAAATGCCACAGGCAGAGACTTATGCAAAAAAAAAACGTTGAAGGCTGATGTGTAATGTTATTGTAGGATGAGTGAGGAGAGTCCAATAAAAGGCACAGTGGAGCAATACGGTAACGCAAATCAGCTCTGGAGGTGTTCTGAAGGCAACGTCGTCATTTTTGCAGGAAGGAGTTTGGGGAAAGAGGCAAGTCGATGTGCATCTCTTATTACAAAAGAAAGAATGGGCGTTTCCCCTGTTCTTCAGGCTGCTCACTCAGGAGATTGTCACCTTGCCTCAGGCTATCAGCACTTTCTCTCACAGCTCTGAAAACTAAGCTAGGAAAGTATTCCGCCCAGCATTCTCACACTACTTAGCGCTGTCATGCATAATGCTGCGCTGTCTGCTTGCGTGAATCCATTCAGCACCGTAACTTCTTTTTCCGATTGTACGGTAAGCAAGGCGAGCCCAGGACATTTTGTGGCAGGATGATTCCCCGCCCCCCATTCCATGTACAGAAACTTACAGCAGCTGAATCATCATGCTTCAGCACTGGAAATGAGGCAGTGCCCTCCACTGTTCCTGAGGACAGCATGATAGTTTAGGGCTGGGCTGGGGGACCTCAGGCCCTGGGCCTATCTACCTGGTCCTTGGAGGCCACACCTCTTCTCCCCAAGCCACATCTATCAGTAGTTCTGTTTCATAACCAGACTACCTTTGCCTGGGTGGAATGTGTTCTTGAGCTCTGCTAATGGGCCTTGAATGTCTGGATAGAGGAAATAACTCAGAGGCTATTAAGAAGAAATAGGATAATAACAAGAAGATTGAAAGATGGGACTGGTGAACACTAAAAGCAGCAGAAATATGAGATGATTGGACCCTACTGAACTTGAAACATGGGAACCCCCAACAAAAAAATTATAATTTGGCAAAATATTTGGACTTTATAATATGTATTGGTATAATTTGGAATAATTAATGTGATGCGATGGGATTGTTAAAATGGAAAACTTAATAAAAATTATTATTAAAAAAAGAATGTCCGGATAGAGAATACAGTTGTACCTTGGAAGTCGAAGGGAATCCATTCTGGAAGTCCATTCGACTTCCAAAACGTTTGAAAAACAAATCGTAGCTTCTGATTGGCTGCAGGAGCTTCACTCTACCCTCGTGTATCTGCTGCCTGCCTCATTTTGCCATGAGAACACATCACAGGGGATTCCTCTCCCTGCTGTTAAATGTACAGCTTCACTCTTCCTGCTGTTTCCTTTGAATAACTTCTGACGCCTCATCAAATATCCATGAAATATTCCATAAGCAAATGGAACGAATGGGGCAGGGCCAGGAAATTCCTTCCTACCGGTGGCTTCTTTGTTGTTTTCACATACATACAATTCATATACTTATTATTTTGGCAAGTGGATGTGTAGTCATTATTTTATAGAGGAAATATTCGGTAATGAGTGAACCACTCCCATGAGGTCTGGGGGCTTGCCTTGCAAAAACGATAATAATTAAAAACACAGTGGAAATATTAATGGCTAAATATACAACATCTAACAAAATAGTAACCAGAAGAAATAAATAATAACCAACATAAACCTATAGAGAACAGAAGCCTCTGTGCATGTCAGTTTCCACATTCAGGAAATGAAGGCTGCTCTGTTATGGCTCAGTGTTCCTGCATTAGTCAGTAGCTTGTATTTGCAAAAGGTCACTTCTGTGATGCAGTGCTATCAATTATACAACAGCTGGCGAAAAGGCAAGATCTGTGCCTGTCATTTTGATGCTAAGAAATTTAGCCATCATATATTTGCAGGAGGGCAAATGAATGAATAACGCACCACAAATTCTGCCACAGAAAAACGATGCCTAACATATTGGAATAATCCGTTTGATCAAAATATTGTGTTAGCAATGCACAATTTTTGAAGTATCAATTGCTTTGGAACATAAAAGAATGTGTCAGTCATTGGACTGGTGTGTGTCTCTGTGTGTTCTTGTGTAGTGTTTTGGAGGTCTAAACGGTTTGGCTTATTTCTTTGATATTTATGATCTGATATGACTAAGCATACAAGTATTAACATGCTGTTTTTGATTAAAAAGAAAAGATGTCTAGAAAAGAGGGGAAGCGCAAATGATATGAATTCCACGCAACAACGGGTAAGTGGGAGCTGACAGGTAACAGTGTGCTGAGGAAACTATATTTCTATACAGTTCCGACAAACTTTCTGTTTCCAGCACACAAACACACACACACAGCCTTTAGGGTGTTTCCATGTACTTCAAACAGCAGCCACTAACCTGGATACTGCGCTTTGACCCGCTTTTTGTTTGTTGTGTCTTTCTCCAAACGTGTCTTTGTAGCACCAGAACTCCTGATCAGTTTCATTTCCATTATATAATTGAGGGTACCTCCATGTCAACATCTGTTGTCAGCCAAGCCTCCTTCATTTCAAGCTTTCTATTTATTGCCCTATCCTTACATCAGCTGAAATCTGAAACAGTTCTATGTGGGAGGTGACTCTTCTTCTCATTGCTGCAAATGCATTTGGGTTTTTTCCTCTCCTTCTCATCTCCTCCAAGACACAATATGCAGTCACCTGCAATACAGCCTTGCTCTGCCCCCCTTCTTCCTCGGCTCAGTGCTTGAAGTTCATATGATTGATATAACTGATTCCCAGATGAAATTCCTGCTAATTTTTATGCTTCAGATTTACTGGGTTGTAATAGAAGTTAAGTAGAACTGAGCGGAGCAGAGTGGTGGAAATTTAAGCCCAGAGCCAAAGTGATCCTATGAGTAGGGACAGGTAAGATACTTGATTCATTTCACATATAAAGGTGTGAACCTCCCTAATTCACACTTTCTGAAACAATATGAGAACCAAAACACAGCCGTTCTTCCAAAATTTGCAAGGCAGTTCGACCAAGTATTGTGTACAAAAATTCATATACTGGGGCAAAATGTCCATAGAAATGCACATATTCATAAAAAATAGCATACAAAATGCATTATATTAAGGAAAATACCTTTGCTGACATTTGCATATTAGGGCAAATTCCATTACACTGGAAGTTCATGTGTAAACAGTGTGGTTTACAATTAAGATCAAAGGTGTCTTACACTTTCATGGCCCAATTCACCCTTGGTCTTTGGGGGAAGTGGGTGTGGCCAAAAGTGGGTGTGGTCGCCTCACTCTCTTTTACACACACAACACACACTCTTTTGCATGCACACATGAATGCGCACATACATATAGGATGTGCACATACATGGGCATAAGGTCCTTCTCCTCAAGTGATCCATGCAAATCAGCTGAGTGGGGTTATTACCCCCTCTCTGCTCATTTAATCTGATCACTAGCAGGGGGCAATTTGACCCTGCCACCAATATTGATGGGATCTTGGGAAGCCGAAAGAAAGAAAGAAAGAAAGGCCGGTGAAGGGGGAATCAGACCACCCCACACAAACTAGAGAACAGCCCCCTCTTACTAAGATTCAAATATTGTTGTTCTGGTACTAGAAAGACTTATAGCAATGAGGAACTAGGGGTCATTCACAGGTCACTGTGCCCGGCATGGAATTGCACCAGCAAGAAATAAATGGCTTTATTCCATGATTGAAAGTGAGGTCTGAGAACAGCTGTATTTGAGGCCCCTCCTTTGAAGTTGCCAGCTGATATTGCCTTGCTGTCCCAGTGCAATTAAAGCCAGGCTGCCTCTGCTCATGCCAGGTAGCATTTGATGGAAACAAGCAGGTTGGTGTGAGCGAAGAGGCGAGGCAAAGGGGCATCATGGCTGATGCCGGCTCCGGTCCTCTGAGATGAGCCAAGGTTCTAGCACCGTAGGCTGTTCTCGTGCCCTTCCCAAAGTTGCAAACACTCTGGATCTGTAATTCCTATCATTCAGGCACTGCAAAACGTCTAGACCTACAGCCAACACCTTAGTATAATAGGAAAGTTGTTGTGCATCATTCTCAGCTGACTATAAAAGGATGGCGGTGGTGGTGATACATACTATTATCTTGGATATTAGCAAGTCATCAGTACCATACAGAGCAGCGTACAGTGGATTGCTACTTTAGTCAAGTAAGAGATCAATACATGCTTGACATTGCTCAGGAACGCTAGAATAATGAGACACTGAGTCATGTCCTTCTCAGAAAGCTTTCTGAACAGAAGGATATTAGGCTGTCCTGACCTGTGTGGTAACTATGCTTCTATGCAATGAATCAATCAGATTGACAAAGAAAATGCACTTAATCGTTATGAGGAGCATTAATGGCCTTGATTTGTTCTGCAGGGCTTGCTTTTCATTTCTCACTAAAAAAAGCCAAATGTTGAAGATAAGGGGGTGGAATAGCAAGGGCAGGCCTTCCGCCATTTAGACAGCACAGGATCATAGGAACTGATCTACCGAATGAGACATAGCTCATGTAGATATGTCAAAAGGAGTTGCATAACTAGCTGGCAGATGTGACACAACCTGCACCTGTGCGTAGCTTATCCCAGTTCCTAATCATCCCTGATAGATCCACATCATGAATAGCTGACATTTTAACAAGAGATATTTGCATTCATGATGATATGGTATGCATATGAGTACCAAACCTGTTTGGGCCATGCGATAGGGTTGTATGGGAAAGCACAATAAGAAAGTATTTCCTATACAATAGCTTGGTGGTGATGTGTGTGTGTGTAGTGTGTGTGTGTGTTCTGCACTTGGGAGAGAGGGGGAAAGTGTGGCTCTGTGGCTTAATAATTTCAAGGTAATTCTACAAAAAAAAAACGTGAAATTTAGTACATACATTCTCCAGGATTCTTAGATTCATAGAATTGCAGAACTAGAAGGGACACTGAGGATCATCTAGTCCAACCCCCTGCAATGCAGGAATATGCAGCTCTCGAACCTTCAACCTTGGTGTTATCAGCACCATGCTCTAACCAACTGAGCCATCCATGGACTCAGCTAGATTGGTAAAGAAAAAAGTGTTTTATACGCGTTGTATGTGCGGTATAACATTGTGGCACCAGATGGACGTGGAGTCCCGTTTTTCTCTACCTGTTTTCCCTGTTTAAATTTGCAACGCTTTAAAATGAAGCGCTTCTTTGATGTGTCTAGATCCAGCCAGGGGCTCATTGAACAGTGACATTGTGTTTGTCAGATATGTGATACTTTCATTGGATGCACTGTTACTGAGCAGTTCCGTTCAGCTGGAACTTTGCATGCGCTCCAGAACTACCATTTTGGATTTGTTGTGAGCAATGATCCTGGCGCCGCTGCAAGGCAACAGAAGTAGCAGCGATGCTTTAAGCTAGATCGCCTTGTCTAGCCACTATTCGTAATAACACCGTACAACATGAATTTCATGCACAGCGAATGCCTATTCATTCCCAGGAACTGAGAAATGTGTACTGAAAGTACGTACTTTTGTTTGGCTATTGATTAACTCTGGCAAGAACAAAGGTTTTGCTTCCAGCAAAACATCTTCCACTAGGAATTACATAGTCTAAATTTACATTTCCTGGTGTAGGGGGCAATCGCTGCTTTTTTCCACGTGGGATCTCATGGTCGCTTGGACAGGTGCCTTGATTGGCTGGAGAACGCTTTGCGATTATCCAGCAACTCAGCAGCAGGAAATGTACATTGTTATGCCTGCTGGCAGCTACATCAGCTGTGTCTATTGTCAATGCCCTTTCATTTAGCTTTGTACCTTATGTTAGAGCTAATGTCTGCCAGGAAGCTGTTTTCCTATGACTGGGCAACCTGAAACTATGTTCAGCATTTTGTGTGCATAGGGGGCTGTCCCGTGCTTCTCTCTCCTTTAATCCTGTCCTACCCTGAGGATGTCTACAGGAACAGACCTCTCTCAAGTAAGCAAGACAGTACTGGTTTGGCCAAACATTAATAGTAAAATAGGGTGATGACCACTATGGTATGCAACTGTTTCCAAACTAAAGACCCCTAAAGTTGTGCTTTTCAGGAATATATGTGTAGCATATGTTTGTGTGCATGCATAAATTAAAACCTGGACTAAATCATTCCCGGTCCACCGGGAATCTCCCAGTCTCTCCCATGCTTGATTCAGCATTTTATTGACATAGCAAACGAAGAGGCAAGGGCAAACACAGCATCAGCATTGCTGATCAGATTGTGGGAACAGCAGGGCCTGTACTTGCTTCTTCACCATCTCCATCTGCTAGATGAGTGGGTGAGGGACGAGCCCATTTTTTAAAACTTTGGGTGAGTTGCAAAAGCACTCCAAATACAACTTCACTAGGCTGGAGAATGATAGCTATCTTGTGCATATATTCCAACATAGCGTTTTCCCTCATTATCTCCTCCTTCTCTGAAAAAATTCTGTTGTGTCTTCGAGCGCCAAAGACATTGAGTCACAGATTCATAAAATGGCAACAGAGATGAAGGAGCTCCTGAAATATGTGAGATGGCTTGGCAAACACCTGCTCAGCCATCTCTGCCTGCAAAGCCACTGCCTGAGTGAAACTGTTTGGCAGTGCCAAAATGATGTTGTTTATCGCAGGGCACAGATCGCTGGGCACAGCTTCACCAAATTGGAACACCTGCCTTTCTTGGCACTCTCCTTGCTTGCTCGCAAGCTAAACTGGAAACGAAAAGCTGAGCAGCAATAAAATAAGAAGAACCTTGACTGCAAAGTGAAACTTGCCGATGATATGAAAGATGGCCCTTCTAGCAAGGTGTACAGATTCCATATGGCCACTTTGCTAGATTCCTTCTCCCCAGGAATTGTGCTTTTGGCTCTTAAGAAGTTATAAACTGCTACAGAAGGACTGGTGGCAAACCATAAGCATGTGCCCCCCCCAAAAAAATTGCCTCTGCACTCCATCAGAGACAGATGATTAGCAGAATCAAAGGAGATATTTGTCAGTTACAAATCTTGGTACTCAGCATTACCTCTAGGTCATGTTACTGATAAGAAAGGACTGAAGCATTATGGGTTTCATGATTTAAATCAGCTCCAGCCTTGCTCTTCCTACCACCATTCCCCCCCCCCTTCCTATCAGAGGCTCTTGACAGTAACAGCTGCATGACAGACAGAAATTCAATAGTTGCAGCATTTCCCAGTAGGTATATGCAGCATTAGAGAATACTACACTGGCTAAATGTCTGCCTGACAAACAGTAGTTAATGTGATTGTCACAGAGCCTCTGACAGGGAAAAAAGAAGAAGTCCCAAAAGCAGCAGTTGCATGAGGCCAAGTCACCAAGTTGCTTTTGCGCTACACAGGTCTACACAGGTCTCTTGGACTAGAAAACAAAAATATGGTGCAAGTAATATTGCTGTTGCTAAAGGACATGGTAGAAACCAGACCTACAATACGCGAACATCTTGAGATGGTGGTAGCCATTGTTAAGAACCACACCCACCCAAGCATTTTTTTTGGGGGGGATATCAATGGCTACTAGCTATGATGGCTATACGCTGCTTCCATTCTGAATACCAGTTGCTAAAAACCGCTGGAAAGAGGAATGCTGTTTAGCTTGGGTCCTGCTTGTGGTCTTCTCATGAGCATCCTGTTGGCCCCTGTGAGAACTAGATGCTGAACTAGATCGGCAACTGGTCCAACGTTGCAGGGCTATTCCAACGTTCTTACGTCAACACCATTTAATCCGGTGTGTAAAGGTAAAGGTAAAGGGACCCCTGACCATTAAGTTCAGTCGTGGCTGACTCTGGGGTTGCGGCGCTCATCTCGCTTTATTGGCCGAGGGAGCCGGCGTACAGTTTCTGGGCCATGTGGCCAGCATGACTAAGCCGCTTCTGGCGAACCAGAGCAGCGCACGGAAACACCGTTTACCTTCCAGCCGGAGCGGTACCTATTTATCTACTTGCACTTTGACGTGCTTCCGAACTGCTAGGTTGGCAGGAGCAGGGACTGAGCAATGGGAGCTCACCCTGTCATGGGGATTCGAACCGCCGACCTTCTGATCGGCAAGTCCTAGGCTCTGTGTGTAGGCTAAAGCTAAAGAAAGAGTGAGGAACCAGGTGTTGTTAGACCAAAGCTTCCATCAGCCCCAGCCAGCAGTTGTAGTCTGTCAACATTGGGTATCCCCTTGGCTAAAGACACTACAGTAGGGATGGACGGCTCTCCAGGCTTGGCTAACCTCCATCTTTCATCAGCCTTACCCAGCAGGGCCAATAGTCAGGAATGATGGAAGTTGTAGTCTAGCAACATCTGGAAGGCAGCTGATTCCCCATCCCTGCACAACAGGGTAGGGTACCAGCTATCTCAAGAACCCTGTTGTACAGTAGCTATCTTAGGCACCTTTGTAGGGATAGTGAGAATAACCTGACTCCTCCATTGGGCTTCTTTACTGTTTCCACAGCTCAGACCAGGGCACATTTCCTTCTCTCAAACTGATGCCCATTTAATAGATACATTACCATTTTCTCTATGTTGCACGACAGTTTTGGGTGGATATTTAATTTGTACCTGATATACATTTGCAAAAAGAGTGAGAGGGCTCTCTTGATTCTTACCATCTGATCCCCAAGACGTTTCTGTGGTCTTAGTGAAGGAAAATGCCTGTTATGGGACATTAATTTTCTGGTTTGACGTCTCTATTGATACAAGTGACTACTTCACAAAAACAAACAGATGTTTTCCCATTCCGTTTTCCACTGATCTACAGCTATGCAGAGAGAGGGGAAGTAGGGAGACATTTAGTAAGATGTTTGTGTGTTTTGTTAAATTACCCAAAGGAAACACCAATAAGATCACAAAGTGCCTACAGTAAAAATGTTCCACTCATCTAAGCGATTTATAAATTAAACATCAAATATGGCAAATGGGACATGGGGAATAGGTTCACTTTGATCCTTACAAGGATGAGTTGCTCAGGCATGATGATTGCTAAAGGAATCAGAGATGCAGCTTCAATGGGATTTATAGCAATCTGTGTGCAGGACTGCGGAGAAATTTAGCAGTGTGCCCAGCCTGCCCTGCCTTATTGTCCATTTGCTCAGCATTTTCTACTGATTTCCCAAAGCTTACTTCAACAGGATTCCTTTGTAAAGGGGAACTTCATGCCAAAGTTTATCTCTAAGGTGAGCTGAACATAGTAGGCAGAAATGCAGCGGTGTTTTGAAAAAACAAACAAACATGATTTATTGTGGCGCAAACTCCTGTAACTATCTCTCCCCCCCCCCCCCCCCGGTAATGAAACTGTGTTGGAGCATCACCTTGACCAGTGTTTCCCAACCACTGTTCCACGGCACACTAGTGTGCCGCGAGATGTTGCCTGGTGTGCCGTGGGGAAAATTCGAAAGATTTTTTTTTTTTGTAAAAGTCAAATTAGGTCTTAATCTATCCCTCGAGCGCCTCTTGTCTGTTATTGTGACGCATGAAGCGTGTTCCCGCCCACTCCCCGCCCTCCCTTGCTTCTCTCTCTCTCTCTGTGGCGTTCTCCGCCGCTTCCTGCTGGGCATGCGCAGCTCGCCTCGCGCTTCCATTCCGGCCCCTCCTTCCCCCGACTACCCCGCCGCTCCGTTCCTTTCTCTTTCTCGCGTGTCAGAGAGCGGCGGCGCGAGCGCGGCGGTTCCCTCAGGGCTGACGGAGGGCTCGAGGAGGAGGAGGCAGGACGTGGAGGCGGAGAAAGCGGCGGCGGCCACCCCCCACCTCCGGCTCGAGGCCCGCGTAGAAAGCTGAGGGGGAGAGATAGATAGAGGTGGGCGGCGGCGGCGGAGGCGGCGACCACGACCAACCGCCACAGTAGTTGTAGCGGTGGCGACGGCGAGCAGGGACTCCCGCTCTCTCTCCGTCGTGTCTCTCTCTCTCTCTCTCTCTCTCTCTCTCTCTCTCTCTCTCTCTCTCCCGGGCCCGTCCGTTGAGTCTCCCGCGCGCCTCGGCTACAAGATGAGCATCAAGATCCTGCCGGGTCTGACTGAGCTGCTGCAGGGCTACACGGTGGAGGTGCTGCGGCACCGGCCGCTGGACCTGCTGGCCTTCGCCGCCGAGTACTTCGCCAAGCCGCGCTCTCCTTCCTGCCTCGCTTTGCTGCCTCCTCCCCCCCACCCCCAAAGCTTGGAGGTTCCCCGGCGCCGACCCGCAGGTTTGACCCCCTTCTCACACCTGTTCGCGCTCCTTGCACGGAATGGGGCGGATGGGGAGGAACGGGGCTCGCCGCTGCCTCCGCTCGCCCTCCCCCCCTCCGCCGGCGGTCCCGCGATTCTTGGCTTTTTGGCGGTTGGCACAGAAGGAAGGCAAGGGGGAGGGGAAAAAATTGAATCTTACACTTTCGTGCGTCCCTCCCGGCGTGACGCTGCGCGCTGACGTCACGGGGCTGTAATGGTGGTGTGCCTCGAGATTTTTTTCATGAAACAAGTGTGCCTTTGCCCAAAAAAGGTTGGGAAACACTGACCTTGACTTTAGTTTTATGTAAGCAAACTAACGGAGGATATATCAAACATTTGGGCCCCTTATCAAAAGGTAAGCCCTCCCCTAAACTGAAACCACTGCAGCTTTCACACTTATCACACAGATTCTCTAACCCACCCCACCATGCAAACGCCTTCATCAAGTTGCAGCAACATGTACATGGGGGTTAGCAGTGGTGTAGCTAGCAACTCGGGTGCTGGGTGTGGTGCACGCATCCTGCAGCTGGGGGTGTGGCGTGCCACCCATGGGGGGCATGGAGCCTCTCCATTGCCTCTCCCTCAGCTGTAGGGCGGCTGAGGGCGAGACAGAGGGCAGACGCAAGTCCCATGCTGCCGTTTCAGGCTCCCAAGTCACCACGTCACTCCCAGGAGAGACGGGTAGCTTGGGCACGCTGCAGGCCCCACAGTAAGTGCCGGCCCCTGCGGTGTGGCGCCCATTGCCAGCCATGTTTCATTATGTTTGTTGACTGAACTAAAAAGTTTCGTGAGCCCATTTTTTAAAATTATTAAAAAATAATAGGGGGCAGCCTGCACCCTACGCACCTCCCTTCTCCGCCACTGGGGTTAGGCAACAGGGAAAGATGGGTCCTGTTTCTGTTTCCATTGGGATTCTCTGACATTCCTACCTGTAGCCTAGCCCTAGCGCACCTGTGAGTGATGTCAGTTCTAAGTGCAGCGTCAAGGAGCAGATGGGCAGCCCTGCTGTGCCCAAAACCCACAGGAAGTGTTGTGGTGAAAACAGTAGTTCAGCTGCACACTTCCTTGTTCCCACTTTGTGCAAGCACAGTGAAAATGAAAAGGTCTCCAAATCCCAGACTAATAATCGGGTTTTGATTTTTTGGTTTTTTAAAAAAAATTTAAACCACCACCACCTCCTCTTTGCACCTACTTAGCAGCACTTTTAATTAATTGTGCTTATATTCAGGAGGGAGCCTCTGAAAACTACACCAACTCTTGAGGAATCATAACAGGAAGTTCTATTCTGAGGTTCCAATGTAAAACCCTGCTTGGCTGAGCCACACACCAGGCAGATTTAGGTTCCTTAATCACACTTGCAAGCTCTCGTCTCCCAGCAGGCGTTTTCTGTCCTCTTTGTTCAAGGAGACATTGGCATGTTCGCACAGAGGCATGTGGAGTTCCTATATAAAGGAATAAAAGCTTTAAACTCAAATGTCGGTAGGGAATAATTCATTTAATTATAGTTTATACAACATTGCAACAACATTTAGGAACAAGTTGTTTTCATTTTTCCAGTGACTATATAATACCATAGCTTGCTAGAAGCCCAGAAATATTCAGTTGCCACTATGACTGGCAGCCTAAGAGGGTTCAGGCAAAGCCTAAAGGCACACCAGGCCTGGGGCAGTCTGTGGTTGCTATAAGAGCTCCCTTTTGGTGGCTTCGTGAGGCAAACCAGGGAAGCACTGAACAGAAACAAGGGGAGGTTTTGTAATGCAAACAGAATTATGCAACTCTTAATAACAGGCAGATATAATTAACAGTTCTGTACTCACACTCACAATTATTACTATGAATCAGATTTCCCAGCCAAAGAAATTGGGGGAGAAAATTACAATTCTTCTGCCTTGATAGTGAGTACGTATAACAGAAAGCTGTTAGGTTGTAACCATATTCTGTTAAGTGAGCTGGACTGTGAATGGTAGAGATGGGGACAGTGGACTCCAGTTCCCATTAGCCCCAACCTGCATGGCCAATGTTGAAGGATGATGGGAATTGTAGTCCCATCAGCTGGAGATCACACCAGACCATAAGATGCACCTAGTTTTGGGAGGAGGAAAACAAGAAAAAAAATATTCTGAATCTCAGAAGCCAGAACAACAAGAGGGATCGCTGCGCAGCGAAAGCAGCGATCCCTCTTGCTGTGCTGGCTTCTGTGATAGCTGCGCAGCCTGCATTCACTCCATAAGATGTACACACATTTCCCCTTACTTTTTAGGAGGAAAAAAGTGAGTCTTATAGAGCAAAAAATATGGTAATCAGAGATACATGGTTAGTAAAGTGCCACAATTTTTTTAATCTTTATTTAGATAAAGATGGTATTAACAATATAATCTTTACAATATTTGGCACATTATTGACACTACATATTTAGTTTATAACTACTTATTTAAGGTCTAAAGAATTCAAGGTTATTTGAACAGTAATAAGCAGTGCAGTTTTGCACGAGTTTATTGTATGTTAAATGCTCCCAGTTATATATACAATTACACATTTGAAGCTGTGTTTTGCTGGCGTTCTCTTGTCTTTTTATAGTCTTGGCTGAGCTATATTTAACAAATAATGTATCCCAACAATGCAATCCACATGGATCTGAACAATAGTGTACACTTTCAGTTTTCTAAATTCTCCAGAGTACAGTACACATTGAACTGCAAAATAAATAATTTTGAGCTAAAGTCTCTGATACATGGGAAATAAAGCATTGGCTCGAAGAAGCTTATTTCTGCCTGGCTCAAACTACTCTCATTGTGACCTAATTGTATGAACTGTTTCTCATGAGCGCAGGATGTGTGTGTGTGTGTGTGTGTGTGTGTGTGTGTGTGTGTGTGTGAGAGAGAGAGAGAGAGAGAGAGAGAGAGAGAGAGAGAGCACAGCATCAACTCAACCCACTTTTGACAGATTTATGAGGGGAAATTGTGTGCCCATGAGGAACATGTCAGCAAATTAGTTCACCATGAACATAGTTCTATTGGGGCTGCATCTCTTTCCTCTCTCTGATCCTCACATAGCAGTATTGTAGCTGGCCTGAGCAGCCTTATTTTGAGAATACTTTCCTCAGAAGAAAGTCATACTGAGTTGAATGAATTTCCTCAAGTATGTGTGCATACAATTGCACTTTCCAAGAAAAGATCACTAGGATTGGGCTGTTCAGAATTAGCACCAAACTAGTTGTTTTGTTGGGCTGGGAGGCAGGTGGCGCTGTAGGTTAAACCACAGAGTCTAGGACTTGCCGATTAGAAGGTTGGCGGTTCGAATCCCCGCGACAGGGTGAACTCCTGTTGCTCGGTCCCAGCTCCTGCCAACCTAGCAGTTCGAAAGCACACCAGTGCAAGTAGATAAATAGGTACCGCTCCAGTGGGAAGGTAAATGGCGTTTTCGTGTGCTGCTCTGGTTCACCAGAAGCGGCTTAGTCATGCTGGCCACATGACCTGGAAGCTGTACGCAGGCTCCCTCGGCCAATAAAGCGAGATGAGCGCTGCAACCCCAGAGTCGGTCACGACTGGACCTAATGGTCAGGGGTCCCTTTACCTTTACTAGTTGTTTTGTTACATGGGGGAAAAACATGTGAATAGTCTAACATTTTTTTCTGTTAGAAGTACAACACAATAAGCCATTCAGTGTGAAAGTTCAGGGGTTAATCCTGCTATTGGTCTGGATGACAGCAGACTCTGTCAGGATGTTTGAGTCAGGTGGGCGTTAGCAGTCAGTGAGGGAGACGTTTGAGAGTTGACACTTGGAGGAGCTGGACAGAAATGTAGTTCTGAATGAGTTTTTCCCCCTGTGGAGTTCTGAACCCTATATATAAAACCCTGTTTATTTCTCCTAATATTATATACTGTTTGCTTCAGCTTATCCTCAGTGAATTAATATCACTTCCCTTTCTCTCTGGTTTCCGTCTGCTTTATTCCAGTCACTCTGCTAACATTTTCCCCATGGAAAGAAGTAAGGGGAGGCTGCCAGTATGAGTAGAGGGTGAGGAATCTGCTTACTGTTTCCCCCTTCCATAATTCGTCTGCACTAAATCACTTCCCAAAAGCTGTCTTTCTGATAAAAGGGATCCTTCTGCTGGGAAAGCAGCTGGGGGTGGAATTTTCAGCGGACCAATGGTAGGAAGGGAAAGGATTAAGAAACCTCACTATCCTTCTTAACTTGATCACAGCCTCCAATGCTGCTTTTCACTGTTAAAACAACAACAACAACAGGCAAGAGTTCATGTATCTCCTGGGCAATGCCTAGTTTGGCCTTTTTACTGAAAATAACTCAATGTCTACTAGACACATTACCATGAAGCTGTGGCTTAACAGGAAGGAGAAGGCGAAGGACAAGGCATTGCTGAGGTCATCACAGTGCAAACCATAGGAGCCAACTTTCAAGAGTAAGAGCCAACTCCCAGGGGCTGAGGTCCCTTTGCACCACCACCACCCCCAATAAAATATTTGAGGGTTCCCCCAAAGCTGATGGGTTGTTGTTGTTTAGTCGTTTAGTCGTGTCCGACTCTTCGTGACCCCATGGACCAGAGCACACCAGGCACTCCTGTCTTCCACTGCCTCTCGCAGTTTGGTCAAACTCATGCTGGTAGCTTCGAGAACACTGTCCAACCATCTCGTCCTCTGTCGTCCCCTTCTCCTTGTGCCCTCCATCTTTCCCAACATCAGGGTCTTTTCCAGGTAGTCCTCTCTTCTCATGAGGTGGCCAAAGTATTGGAGTCTCAGCTTCAGGATCTGTCCTTCCAGTGAGCACTCAGGGCTGATTTCCTTAAAAATGGATAGGTTTGATCTTCTTGCAGTCCATGGGACTCTCAAGTTGATGGGTATCACCATTCATATTGTGTGTATGTGACATGTCATGTGATTGATTATGTGGGGTGGGACTTACTTGCCCCCCCCCCCCCATATTTTATTCAAGTTGGCAGTTTTGGTGCAAACCCACTGCTGGGAATATGGGATTGGCTCTGTTGGTACATTTGAACCATGCAAGCCTCAACGCCATCTCCCTCCCAATAAACCACAGTAATGTGATGGGCGGTCAGCACTCTGCCGATTGCTGCTGCTGTTGTGAAGACATGTGCTTAAAGCTTCAAGGTTTTTAAAGGGTAGCAAAGTTCAAATCAATATGAGTAATTCAGCAGCTTTCCTCTAGCCAGCCCTTCTTAGCCTGTGGCATCTACCTTGATCGCTTTCTTCAGCCTTCATACCTCAGGGTTCCCTGTAGATTTGTTCCTGTTTTTCTTTCCCCACTCAGCTTTCCAGCACTTTAGCCGTCCCTGCATGTACCATTTTTCCTGGTTCTAGGCCACGTGCAAGATGATTTCTCCCCCCAACTAAAATATCTTCCCTCACATAATTTCAGCACCTTGTTCCAGAACTTTCCATGATACTATAAAGGCTCAGCTAATAGCACCAGCACTATGCCAAACACACACACAAACTCTTCACAATGTTCAGTGAAGGAGACGAGTCAATTAAATTTATTCCGTTTTGCCGAGTATGAAACCAGTTCTGGCGACAACCCTTAGCAAATAAAAATGCCTATTTTACAGCAGTGCTAGTACAATTCCACAGGTGTTGACAACAGCAGAATAAATTTCCTCATATGGCATGTCAAGGTGCTTTCTGAAATTGTTAATTCACCTCATAATGAATACTTAAACCATTTCTTCATAATAGCATAATTAGAACCTGTTCTGCAAAGTAGGCCCCAAAGGTGAAACAGAAAGCCTGCTAGACCAGTTGAATGAATCACTAGTTAATTATGCCTGTGACAAAGTTCTAGTGTGAAGGAACCTTCCTCTTATGTAGAACAAAATGCTTACAAAGGAAATTATTGGGCATTAAAAACACATATCTGTTAAATCTTTATATACATTCAGAAAGGCATATAAACCGGAGAGATGTCGAGTTTTGATCAAACCATTTTTCAAATTCTTTTGCTACTGAATCTAGCCTCAAAGCCAGAGCAATGTGAATTTACAATGTGCATAGATTTCAATGAATGGACATGAGCAATGTAAAATATTGATGCATTTCTCTGTCAGAATGGTTGTTCTAGAGGGGGCATGCCAAGAAAGTATCCTAATTTTGAAAATATATGAATAAGAATTTCTGCATCTAAAAATGAAAAATTCATCATGGTGTGTGACCTTTCTTAGCTCCCACACATATGGCCAGAAATGCAGGTCTGTTCCAACACACAGCACATTGTAGCTGGTTTCATTACAAGCTGGTGTTTAAAAAAAAATGTTGTGGAATTTTCCACTTTAGAATGGGTTGAATGCTTAGAGTTTTCAGTTACATTTGACAAGAAATATTGCCGTTCATGTAAATTGCTGAGCCCATAGGAAGCGCACCAGGTCAAAAACAACCAGGAGTCTTGTGGTACATTTGCCACCCAATGCTGTCTATTCTCATCATATACAAATGACATTTTTAAAAATTTGAGACACCAGGACTGGGGGGGGGGGGGAGAGGTTGAACCTCGGACATCCTGCATGCAATATATGTGTGCCTCCTCTGAGCTGGAGCTGAAACTCTCTCCAGTGCCATGGGCTTGATGTAATGAGTTCTATAACATTATTATTATTAGTATTAGAGTTAATATACTGCCCTATACCCAGGGCAGTTCACAGAAAAGATCACAACATATATAATCAGAATGAAAACAACAACCCAATAACACACCCACACCCAGAAAAGAGCCACATTTTAAAAGGGTATAGGATGTCAAACAGATCAACCAAAGACCTGGTTAAAAAGGAACGTTTTTGCCCGGCGCCTAAAAGTGTGTAATGAAGGCGCCAGGCAAACTTCCCTGGAGAGACCATTCCACAGACGAGGAGCCACTGCAGAGAAGGCCTGTTCTCGTGTTGCCACCCTCTGGACCTCTCAAGGAGGAGGCACATGAAGGAGGGCCTCAGAAGATGATTTCAGGGTCCAGGTAGGTTCATATGGAAAGAGGTATTGCAGTCCCCATAACAATAGTTATCCAGTAACCATACAGTGGTTTGCTAGCTGCTTACAGGTCTATGGTCTACCTCGTTTTGTGCAGGAACTAAATCACCATGTGGGTAGGTCTTCTTTTTGAATTGCAGATGACTTCAAGCATCTCTTGAAGTCCAGTCGTATGCAATGAACTACCATAAGTTCCAGGTCCAGGTCTTCATCTTCAGCAATAAATTTTTCATTGAAGACAAGCCATAATAACCAGAGGCATACTAGAAAATGAAGTGAGACATATCTGGGTGAAAATCTAATGAAGAACCAAAGCATACAGCCTTTCAAACAAGGATAGGAAAACCGTGACCCTCTATATATTGTTGGACTCTTTGTCATTCTCCAGGGTGTGACCTCAGGGCCTAGGGCAGGAGATAAAAGCCTTTTAGCAAAGCACTTATGCAAGAGAGCAGGGTTCAGTACAGTCTCAACAAATACAAGGCATCAGTCTAGGTTCAAAATATGATCCAGAGGCTAGATTGGGCAGTGGCCCAAGGTCAATAGCACAGTGTGTTCAGGCAAGGTACACCACATCAAGGAGAGAGGGCCAGGAATGTGTGGTGTTTCCAGCAACTGGAAGGCTCAAGAGGGAAATCTCACTTACTGTGGTCTCCTGTACCATACACAAATCCCAGCTGTTGACAGTGAAGGAGTTGCATGGATTGCTTCCTTTTATTAGGAAAGGTGGGTGAATTAGAAAGTTGCTGGAAGCTGCCTGTGACAGCTACATTTGACGTGTGATAATTCCTTCAGAGACTGGCTGGGTGATAGTCAGGAAGGGGGGGCGGGGGACCAGCAGTTCCCTCCCCTGTAAACACACCAGAATTAGGACTCAGCTACACAGCTGAAAATAAAAAGATTTAAATGTGTTGTAAAGTGCAATATACAAATGTGACCTAGATGGCGAGAGTGAGCTATGCAAAATTCGATGTATTTTTCAAAGCGTTTTTTTTAAAAAAAGGATTTTCACAGCATGTTTTATATGTGTGTAGATTCCACCTTACAAAACAAACATGCAGCTGGGACCCCTACCCTGCGGATTTGTCTTGAAAGTTGCAAGATGCAGTTATTCCCTCTTTTGCACTTGTTCAGGGGAGTCAAGGGCGATTCTTTACTAGTAGTTCTAGCTAGCTGTGCAAGTGCTGGTAACAAGCAAATACATATGAGAGTGCTTAGGCCTAAGGCAATGTCATTCAGCTTATCCCATTGTGGCTGTGCACTGTCCTTTTGGAAAAGCACAGCATCTGCAAAGCCCCTAAGAATGCTGTTTAGTTACTAAATTCAATATTGTTAATGCAATATGTAGGAAATGGAATAGACCTACTTTTGAATCTAATGTGCTTTCTTATCAATATTGCTCTTTTAATCGACTTACAGATGGGGGGGATTCAAATGATGGTTTTGGAGCCACACGAAAACATCTGAGCAACCTGCCAGAAGCAAAGCCACTCAGAGAAATCTGAGTTTGGGGAACCAAAAGTGGGGGAATTGGATAAGGAATGATATGGTGGTAACTCAATGAGTGATGTGCAAAGAAAGGCAGGAATGAGATTTCAGAAGCCTGTACTTTAAAAGTCCCACTCTTCTCTTTTCTTAAAGACAAACACTCCTCTTTCCTTACTCTAATTCTGATCTTCACCTTCTGTGAACTGCTTAGCTTGTGGCTCTTGAAAGAGGGAATGGCAGTGGGAAACATGGCTGCTGCTGCTGCTCAGCTTACCTCAAGCTGCTTCTGAATTGAATTTGGTGTTAAAAGCTTCTTGAAAAATACTGCATGTCTAGTAGACCAGCTTTGGGTCACCATGTTCCTCTCTGCTGAGAAGAGTACATCTCTGCTTGAATCACATCTTTGTGTGTCAGGCCTGTAATTACTGGAAAATCTCACCACCACATCTCCAGCTGCTCTATGGACTCTGTAAATACCTAGCAGGAAAATAGCCCTAGCCCATGGGTAGGCAAACTAAGGCCCAGGGCCTGGATCTGGCCCAATCGCCTTCTAAATCCAGCCTGTGGACGGTCTGGGAATCAGCGTGTTTTTACATGAGTAGAATGTGTGCTTTTATTTAAAATGCATCTCTAGATTAGTTGTGGGGCATAGGAATTCATTCATCCCCCCAAAAAAATATGGTCCTGCCCACCACATGGTCTGAGGGACAGTAGACCGGCCTCCTGCTGAAAAAGTTTGCTGACCCCTGCCCTAGAGGAAGGAGGAATCAAGCACTAGCAACTCTGACGAGACCAAAACAAGTCTTAGTTAGAGGCCAAGACAGAAAATATACCTCACCTCTCTTGTTGTCTTCAGAACGGAGTTAACCAAAGTGGCATCCTCCGGATGTTGCTGGCTATGGGTCTTGCTTTCTGGGGCTGATAGGAGTTTTAGTTTGCAATTTCTGGCTATGCCTGTTGTCAAACATTGTAGAAGAAGAAGAAAAATTTGGATTTGATATCCCGCCTTTCACTCCCTTTAAGGAGTCTCAAAGCAGCTAACAATCTCCTTTCCCTTCCTCCCCCACAACAAACACTCTGTGAGGTGAGTGGGGCTGAGAGACTTCAAAGAAGTGTGACTGGCCCAAGGTCACCCAGCAGCTGCATGTGGAGGAGCGGAGACGCGAACCCGGTTCCCCAGATTACGAGTCCACCGCTCTTAACCACTACACCACACTGGCTCCCAGAGAAAGACAGAAAGGTGGGAATGGCCATTCCTAAACTGGAAGCTTTAAATAAAGTCCTTGGAGAGAGGTGAACTTGTGACCTCCCAGATGTTCTGTTATGTACTTAGTTGAATAGGATCCAAAATGCAACATTCTGATTGGTCCTAGAACAATAGGATCCAGAATGCAGCAGTCTGATTGGTCCACAGGAGCCACCCAATCCAGATCCAGGTGGAAGTGAATCCGCAACCTGATTGACCTACAGGAGAATTCCGGAATTAGCCAATCACGTGGGGCCTGTTGTGTAAATAATGTATATAAGCAGACATTCTGGAGGAACTTCCATTCCTCCTCACCACTATGAGCGGAATAAAGACCATGAAATCCACTCTCGACTCCGAGTATATTTCATGTTCCTAGAACTCCCACCATCCCTGTTCAATGGCTGTGCTGGCAGGGGCTTTTGGGAGTTGGGAGTCCAACTACATCTGGAGGGTGACAGGTTCTTCCCCCAGAATACCTTAAGACTTGGTGTGCTCAACTTTTCGTTTAAAAAGGCTGTGGCTGAATATTAGCCTGCTTGCTTTTCATATGCAAGGTCTGATTCACAAAGCCTTTCCTCTTTTGTTGCAGGGTTCTGTTGCAGGGCTATTATGGGCCAGCCTTTTGTGAACTAGAATCCACTCCATCAGATCCTCAGTTGGCAGGTATATGTACACATGGTCATATGTTTTGAAAAGTTCTATATAGTTACTCAAATATTCCAGCGGGGAGTTAAAGCCTTGCACACTCAAATTTCAGTATTAAGAAGAGATTTTCTTGACAGGAATCCAGTGATATAGATGGAAATAAAACTATATTCAAGTTCGTAACCCCCAGCCTAGAACCATATTTCTTATATTTCACCATAAGGGAAAGATTAGGGGTCATTTGTCTCATGTCAAAATCATTATTGACTGACCAAAACAATATTCACCCAACTCAGAGGGAGGGAGGATTCATAGATCTTGACAGATCCTATGCTGCTATGGAACATGGAATACATTTCTTCACCAAAGTTATTAGCAACCTGCAAACATTGGTCTTTCCATCCTATAGAAGCATTCGGAATGACAAGCGTAGAAAAATAGTTTAAAGAGGAAAGCTAGATTGATCTTACAGGAAATGAATTGTTTTGGGTTATGGGGGCAGGAGCCTAACTGCTATTTTTGTTTAGCTAAATAAATCTGGTTTTGACTAGGCTGGTCTGGAACTCATCTCAATAGACAGCAGCCCATAAAGGAAACTGGTGTCAGCAGCATACAGGCTGATGGATTCTCCACCCGCAACCCTTTGGTAAAGAATCAAACCTTGCATAGGTTCAGACTTTAAAAAGAAGTGTGAGCTATGAGTTGTTTTAGTGTGTGGGAATGGAAGTAAGGGATGAATTGGAACAATAAATGAGCTCCTTGCTTAAAATAACAAGGAAGAAGATCGGAATCCACATATCCTGCCCATGTAATCCTGTGGTTGTTTGAAACAAATTAAAGCCAATTGCTTTCTTTCTGTGCATTCTAGGGAAGGAGAATTTGCAGCCAGCAGATGGTTTATTTTCCCCTGGCCAGAATTTTTGGATCTCAGCCACATGTCATTAGTGACCTATTTTTTGCTGCAATGAGATCAGCTGTGTGTTGCAGGACCCTGAATCAGCAGCTTTCCCCGACTCTGTCTACCTAAGCCTTCAGCCAGTGTAGATTCTCCAAATGTGCTCCTTCCATAGTCCCTGTATAGACCCATAGGAAATAACCTTCAGCCATAACGATGTTGGGCCAGAGGACAGACGATGTCCCAGCCAGACTATCAGGCAGAAGAAACTACAAGCAGCTGCGGCAGCCCAACCTGAAACCCTTTCTTCTAATTCAGTCAGGCTAAACATAGCAGAGCCCTGCTCTCTCTCCCATGGATGTGGGAGTCCTTGCTGGATTAGTGATTGTGATGTGTGGGGGCTGGGAGGCCAAGATTAATATAAACCACCAGCACTATTCACCAGAGTTGAGCTTGAAGGAGCATCTCCACCCACATCGTTCAGCCCGGACACTGAGGTCCAGCGTCGAGGGCCTTCTGGCGGTTCCCTCACTGAGAGAAGTGAGGTTACAGGGAACCAGGCAGAGGGTCTTCTTGGTTGTGGCGCCTACCCTGTGGAACACCTTCCCATAAGATGTCAAAGAAATAAACAACTATCTGACATTTAGAAGACATCTGAAGGCAGCCCTGTTTAGGGAAGTTTTTAAATGTTTGATGCTTTAGTGTGTTTTTGTTATTCTGTTGGGAGGCGCTCAGAGTGGCTTGGGAAACCTCTGAACAAAGCAAAGATGGCTGAACTTAACACACACACACACACACACACACACACACACACACACACCAGTAACACATCTGCGATGCAGGTCTCCCTGGTCAGAAGGTGGGATTCGAAATGGGTTTGGCACTTGTCTTCTTAGAAATCCATAAAGGATGCTCATGAAGCATGAATCTAATATGGAAGTAATCAGTAGGAGTGAAACTCAGGAGGTATAGCAAATTGTGTTTGTACCTCAGTGAGGCTTGGCTTTTTGTTTTAAAAAACAATGAAACCCCAGAAAGCTTTCAGTAGAGCTAAAATGAATAGATTCCACAACATTTCCTGAACTTGTAGCTAGTCTAGAAATAAAAGTCAGACTTTATTCATCTAACTTGGGGAGATACTTTGAAAAACAAAGGTGATCGGTTCACTTTTCGGGACACAGCCATACACAGACAACTCTGCACAAGGGATCCTGCCGCATACATGAGGGGGAAGATCTAGGGAGTGCTGGATCAGTCCTTGTTTCATATTAAAATTGTGAACATAAAACATACGTGTTAGGTACTATATTCAATACTTTCTTAGTTAAACCATCCAACCTCTTTAACCTTTAGAACAGAGACAATTATGGGAGAAATTGAATATAAATCTGATTTTCGCCGCCCTGCTCAACTCAATCTGGATGACTTAAATTCATTTAATTTCAGCGGGAACTAAATCCCACTACTTAGTCTAGGTCTTACCCACTGTATTTAAAGCACTCTGGTCTAATATTCATTCTATTAATGCAGTGTTTCCCAAATGTTTTTGGGCAACGGCACACCTGTTTACTGAAAAAAAATCTCGCGGCACACCACCATTAAAGCCCCGCCCCGTGACGTCAGCGCGCAGCGTCACGCCGGGAGGGACGCACAAAAGTGAAAGTTTTTTCCCTCCCCCTTGCTGGGGAACCTCCAAGCTTTGGGGGTGGGAGGAGGCAGCAGAGCGAGGGACTGAGGGACGGCGGCAACTGAGGCGGCGGCGGCTGAGGCAGAGCTGGGAAGGGGGTTTCCAGGGGACACGGCAGCTCCTCGAAAGGCTTCTCTCAGCTGCGCTCAATCCGCCTCGGAGAGGATTTCCCCTCCGGTCCCATGCGTTCGTTTGGGGCATCGCTCCGGCTGCTCCCTCTCCCGCCGCGCAGGAGCGATGCCTCTCTCTGGCTCTCCCTCCGCGCAGGCTGAGGGAGGGAGGGAGGGGCGTGTGTGACCCGTCTCTGCTGGGAGACCAAACCCAGCGAGGCAGAGTCGCGCGGAGGCGCCCAGGCAGCGCTTCCGGCTGCGAGGAGGAGCGCCAGGCAACAGCAGGAGGCGCGGCCTCTCCTCGCCGCCGCCGCCCCGCCTCTCGCCGCCCGACTCGCCCGCCTCCCTCCAGGCATCTCGCGGCACACGAGGCAATGTCTCACGGCACACTCGTGTGCCGCGGAACACCGGTTGGGAAACACTGTATTAATGTGTCGTCTATGATGCACAAGAGATACAAGTACCTTTATAATGAAACATCCCTGTGATGAACCATTATTACTGTGTCTTAGGAATTCCTTTATTGTTTGCTGCCTCCAACAGGATGCCTGAATAATTTTTTTTACACATTTGTGGTAAAATATGTGTTTAATGGCCTACAAGCTTCTAGGTAAAAAGGTAAAGGTAAAGGACCCCTGGACAGTCAAAAGCGACTCTGGGGTTGTGGCGATCATATCACTTTCAGACTGAGGGAGCCGATGTTTGTCCACAGACAGCTTTCAGGGTCATGTGGCTAACATGACTAAACCTCTTCAGGTGCAACGGAACACCGTGACAGAAACCAGAGCGCACGGAAACGCCGTTTACCTTCCTGCTGCAGCAGTACCTATTTATCTACTTGCACTGGTGTAATTTCAAACTGTTAGGTTGGCAAGAGCTGGGACAGAGCAAAGGGAGCTCACCCCGTTGCAGGGATTCGAACCGCCAACCTTCCGATCAGCAAGGGCACGGGGCTCAGTGGTTTAGACCACAGCACCACAAATGCTGTCCAAAGCAATGATTTAGATAGCTTCAGACAAATGTAAGCTACTGGATATTTAGGACTATAGTCATTCACTATTAGACCCTAAGGAACATTAAAGCAGATGGGCGATCATTTACAGATATATTTTGAATGGGTAAGGTGTGTGCACACCAAAGCCCAAAATCATTGCCACTGTCATAGTCTAAGACAGATAGTGTGGTGAGCTTTTGCCTGTCCTTCAGGCTATTTTCTTTCCGAAGGGTCTTTCTGCTCCCCGTCTCGCAAAAAAAATTAAAAAATCCATAATCCTGCAAAATCAATCTTGAGTGTGAAGCAGCAATAAAGAGGCGATCTTTCATTTCTGCAATTAGCTCTCAATGTTACACTGTAAGCAATTATTATTCCAGTGGAAAATGCTATTCTAAATTCTGCTGAGGTACAACATGAGCTGTGCTGTTATTATGGCTGCATTTAGATTTAAATGCTAATGGTCCATTAACGCTGAAGGAGCTAAAAATATTGCTGGACATGATTTTAAATGTAGGGAGAACGTTATTGTAACATGTCCTATCTCCATGATCATATCCTATTATCTGGCCTTACATTATGGGTTACACTGAAATATAGAGTCCAAAGCAAGCCACTTTGATTCAAGAACAGAAAATGAAGTTTTGTGAACCAAGCTGTCCATCTTTCTCATTTCATCTGGCCACTTGCAACTTCACTAAAACATTGAACTCTGTTAATTAGAATTAATGGTCATTTTACACTTGGAGTCTTTTCCAACCTGTTTCCCTCCAGGTGTTTCGGACTACAACTCCAGTCATCCCTGACCATTAGTCATGCTGGCTGGAGCTGATGGAACCTATGGTCCAACATCAAGGGCAGGCGCCAGATTAGGGTTTGCTTGAAGCAACTGTTTGGTGGCCCATGTGCAGGTGGCTTTTGTTCATTTTGTACATTTTAAGGACACTATTCTAAAATATCTAAGGACTCTCTAAGCCCATCTACTTGGCAAGAGAGGCACTAGACCTGAGATTTCCAGGTCCTTAGTACTGATTTTGAATTAGCACTCCAAGCAGAAACCTACTGTGAGGAGACACTCCACCTTTAGTCATTCCTGAGTGAAGAACCATGCAGTCTGGAAACTCAGACAGGTACTCAGTAGTCACATTTTCAGGGGACACCACCGAACACTAGGGAACTTGGAATCTCTTGCAGTGTTACAGAGACACAGGCGTACAACTCTTGAGAGAGCAAAATATCATGCTCTGCTTCTGGGAGTGGTGCAAAAAAAAAAAAAATTTAAAAAATGCTCCAGCTCACTGATCTTTTTACCTTCCAAATGACTATTTAAAGAACTTGGCAGAAATTGGAGGGTATTTGTAAAGGGGGAAATGGGGATCAAATTTCAGCGATGCTATTAATTCCATAATCCCATGTGCATGAGTGGTCAGAGCCAGAGATTTCTAATATAGCATTTCAAACTGCTGCCGCTCTAAAACCTGCATTGCTATATTCGTAGCATCTCAGTGTTTCTCAGTTCTTGGGAGTGGGTGGAGAGAATATGTGCCGGCGTTTGATGTGACTACTGCATCCCACACACTAGGGCTTCCTAGGCCCACACTATAGACATGTGTGATCATGGTGCCAAAGCAGTAGGCACAGCAACATTGATAGAGAGTCCTCTTGCATCACGCAGAGTTTGCTTTCTGGCAGGAAGCAGTTCTGGTGATCCATTTTCAGGAAAATGAAGCGTGACACCATTAAACACCATACAGTTGCTTAGGCAGACATCCCCGCAAGGCAAAACGAATTGCAAGAAGCCCATGATATGTTTTATACCCTTCCTAGCTTTTCAAATCTAATTGATAGAAGCTGTGACCACGGTGGGGTGGAGTGGGGTGGGGTGGGGAGGCAGGGAGGAAATGATTGTGAAACACACCCAAGAAAGTCAGTTAAGTGTTTCAAGCAGAAAGCAAAAATGCCTTTGAGTAAATGTTGATTAAAAATGCTGCCAATATGCTAGTTACTTGTGCTTGAAGAACACAGATGTTCCATTTCTTGCTCCCTTTGGCTGTTTGTGTGTACACCTGTCTGCTCAGGTTGGAATGCAAGGGGCAGATGGGGAAATTAAGGCTCTATTGTACCCTTTGGGCTGTGGTGTGGTGATATGAATCACATTTGCATAGCTAATACAGTACTGAATGCCGGTGACTTTAGATTAGCGGCTTTAGATCGCCATCTTCTGGGGGAAATTCAAACAACTCGGTTTTTAGAGGGTGTATGACAAATTAGATTCATTATCTGCTGCAACGGTTGTGACTGTGTACTTTTTTGTTCCATTTAACAACTTCTAATTTGTTTCCCTTGACACACTCCCTCTCTCTCTCTCTCTCTCTCTCTCTCTCTCTCTCTCTCTCTCTCACACACACACACACACACACACACACACACACACAAGTCAGCTGAGGACTACACTTCATGCATCTTATGAAGTGGACTCTGGTTCACAAAACTTATGCCACAATAGGTGTTTAGACTTTAACGTTCCACAAGACCAGTGCTTTTTTTCTGGGAGGACGCAGGAGTACGCATACCCCTAAACATTTCGTGAATCTTTGTACTTTTGTCCATTTACTGTATTTATTTTTCCCAGTCTGAACTATAAAATGGTGGTCTTCTTGAGTCAAAATGAGAGTACCCCTAAACATTTTTATTTATTTATTTTAGGGGGGGAAGCACTGCACAAGACTCTGTTGTTTTTTCTGTCACAGACTAACAAGGTTTCCCCTCTGGAAATTAGAATAAATTTTAAAAAAAAACCACAAATAACTGCCAGTTTAAGACAAGGATTAAGGCTTTCTCGTGTGGCCTCAAGTTCTACAGATCCAAGAAGCTAAGGTTGAAGTCTTAACAGTTGTGCCTCAGGTTCAAGGATAGTGTTGTTGAATGCCACAAGTTGTGCTTCCTACTTGAGACTCAATGCACCCACTTTTGGTCTTTCAAGATGGGGAGGATGAAATTCCTGGGACCAGCAAAGATGCCATGCATTGCCCTGATCAAGAATTTCCTTATGAAACAACTGGTTCTTACTGTATTGCTACTATGTGTTGACTTATGAACGCCTCTTTTTCCTAATCGCCTTGACTTCAGGGGCACCAATTTCAAAATGCCACAAAATGACGTGCGTTTTTATTCTGTTGTGTGTGGTAGAAATTTTCTGTTGGTAGGCTGAAAAACAAATGCCACAAAAAAGCTTAAAGGCTATTGCAGTAGAACAATGATAGAACTCATGTGAACTTCAATTACCTGCTACGTAATCTTCCTCTGAGAGATGGTGTTTATGCTCCTGTTTGGAAAGGTGACATCAGATGTCATCCATGCGGCGGTAGCAGCACTCTGGGAACATGAACCTGCTCCCAGGTGGCCAATTTCTTTCTACTGCCTGCTCCAGACTTAGATTTTGTATTTGTGATCTTCAGTTAACATCTCAACAAGATTGTTTTTCCAAATATGAAATATATGATTGTGTAGGCCTTAAATGTTATTTTTACAAAAGCTGTCCCGCATAGTTTGGGAAATAAATGTTTGAAAATAAAATCTAAAGTTAAAACTACTTTAGCACTCAGAAATTATACTGATTTTAAAGGTATGTTTTCTCTGTACATCCCATGAAATGACAGTTAAAGGGGTTATATTAAAGTGTTTGCTGATGCTGGTAGACAAAAGTATTGCATTGGAGAACAACTTCAGAGATTTATTCACCTTTATGTTATTTACATAGCATATAAATTAAATATACTCTTCTGTGTTTGTTTTTTAAATCTTTGTGAAATACACACTCTCTGTGAATTCATTCTCCAAGCATGGATTCTTTTCAAGGTGGCATCATCCACACACAACTTGAAAGGGAGCCTTGGAGGTTTGCCAAAATACCAAAAAGAAACAAAACGAAAACCCCTAAAATACAGAAAATCCCAAAGCAGCCCAATGCTACATCTGATGATGGAAGAGAATACTGAGTCAGATTATTGGTCTGTTTGGCTCAATATTGCCTATAGTGATTATTAAGGAGGCTCCACTTCTCTTCAAATGCTTATGTTCTGTGTTATATACAGAAATGTAATTTTCAGCTAAGTAATTTCAGATTGGGGTGTATGGCGTGTTAGGGGAGGGATAGCACCTCTGGGGGTCAGGGCAGGGCATATAACATGGGTAGGCAAACTAAGGCCTGGGGGCTGGATCCAACCCAATCACCTTCTAGATCCGGCCCGCGGACGGTGTGGGAATCAATGTGTTTTTATGAGTAGAATGTGTCCTTTTATTTAAAATGCATCTCTGGGTTATTTGTGGGGCATAGGAATTTGTTCTTTTTTTCAAAATATAGTCCGGCCCCCCACAAGGTCTGAGGGACAGTAGACCGGCCCCCTGCTGAAAAAGTTTGCTGACCCCTGGCATATAACCTAGTGCAGAGGTGGAAACCTCTGGCCATCTCCCAGGAACATGGCCAATAGGCAGAGATGGTGGGACAGCCACATGTTCTTTTTCTTCAGTAGTTATTTCCTAAAAGTTTCAGTGGTTTAATGTTAGGCTTTGATCATTAAGACTGCCAATTTGTTTTTGAAGTAAGGCATGTTTTGAATGACATTAGATTTAATAAAATTAACAAATGCAGAATGAAATAGCTATTTAATCCAGAACACAATCAGTTTTGCAAATGTATACTTGGTGCTGAGGACCAGGAGCAGACTGGAGGTACTGTATGCATACTGACTGTACTGTGTTGCCCAACTTTTCTATGGCAGAGCTGGTGGAAAGCAATCTCATAACTGGTGTCAAGATTCTCCAGGGAGATCTGTGGTCACTGGGACAGACAAAAGCCTTCATCAATGTCCCAATACAGGTGCTTGGATTTAGCATTCTGCTCATCTAATTGGAGGTGATCTAATCATCGCAATTGTCAGCAGAGTATCACAATTAATAATAAATAATAATAATAATACCCTACCCATCTGGCTGGGTTTCCTGAGCCACTCTGGGCAGCTTAAAACGTATCTAAAAACATAATAAAAACATCAATCCTTAACAATTTCCCTAAACAGGGCTGTCTTCAGATGTCTTCTAAAAATCAGAAAATTGTTTATTTCCTTGACATCTGGTGGGCGGGCATTCCACAGGGTGGGCACCACTACTGAGAAGTTTCTCTGCCTGATTCCCTGTAACCTCACTTCTCGCAGTGAGGGAACTGCCAGAAGGCCCTCGGCGCTGGACCTCAGTGCTGAACGATGGGGGTGTAGATGCTCCTTGAGCTATACTGGGCAGAGGCCGTTTAGGGCTTTAAAGGTCAGAACCAACAGCTTGAATTGTGCTCAGAATTGTGCTACCTAACAGAAGGCTTGTGTCAGTTTGTAGGAAAACCAGTTTATCTGCCCCACCACTGGGTCAGACTCTACTTGATTTTCAGCACCTGTTAGGCATTTTTTTGTCTGTTAGTTTCAGTAAAAGTCCCATTTGCTACTTAGTGCTTATTATTCTTAGGACCCACTACCTATAGTTTCTACTATACTGAGAACCGTTAAGAGGGCTCAGAGAACCTAGGCAACAAGAACTTACATGTCAGAAGGCTCACAATGAATTTACTCGAACATAGTCTTCCGTTGTCCATCTACTCCTATCTAACAGGTTGCTACTATTTGCCAAAACAGTGCAAGGCTTAAGATGGGAGGGAAATACCCTTTTTCTTTCTAAGTTTCCTGCCTCTATTTTTCTAGCAGTAAATATGTACACTGGCAGCAGAATAATGAAGTAGGTTTTTTCCCAAGTAAATCCACTGTTTTTCCAGTTGCTATGGGCATGAAACCTAGGGTAAAGCAGTTCATGAAAGGAAAATTTTTGGTCTCCTCCACTCCACAAAAGCAAGTCTTGAAAATATTGGATGGGTTGATTGCTAAGGAGAAAACCACATAAAATTGAACCAATATTGAGGGAGGGGTTCAGGTGATGGCAGGGGCAAGAAGGGAACAGGAAATGCTCATCCCATGAACTTCATTCAATAGCATCTCTTATGAGCCAAGCTATTATTTCTGCCCTTTCTAGGACTGCCTAAGGCTGGCCCAGATCCTTCACCTTTGAGAGCAGTATGTGAAATAGAAGTATTGCTGAAGAACTTCATTTTATCCAGTAGTTCTTCTTTAATGCCCACCATTATTAAAAAATATTTTCTGAAAGGTATTTTAATGACCCCTTTTTTACCATCACATAATTTAATTTGTCATGTGCTGTCAACTTCACTGACAGACATAGTCTCCTCTTTCTTTAAAACTGTGTTTCCCAAACTTGGATCTCCAGCTGTTTTTGGACTACAACTCCCATCATCCCTAGCTAGGAAGATTAGTGGTCAGGGATGATGGGAACTGTAGTTCAAAAACAGCTGGAGACTCAAGCTTGGGAAACACTGCTTTAGATCATTCCCCACAGCTATAGGCTTAAGTATCACTGGCATTGATGCTAGAAGCTCAAATGTTCCTCTCAAGCAATTTAACTTCTGTAGGTTTCTGTCTGTGACTTTAAAAAAATCTTTTCGTTTGCAAGTTTAAATACCTTGACATACCTAGGGTAGGTATAGAAAACACCATCTTATTTTTGGGTGTCCCCATTTCTCTTCCAAACTTAATCACCTGAGTTTGCTATGGAAAGGACTGACCCCTTAAAACTGCAGTGATACAACAGTACTCATTTGAACAGTACTCACTTGAACTTAATTATTAATAAACGGCACATACTGTTTTACACATAACATATATTTGTAAACTTGTTCATGCAAAATTAGTGTGCACAACAGGGAACTGTTTACTCCCACACCTTTAAAAAGGACATGTTGGCATTTTTTAAACTGTGCCCAAGACCTCTGCACGATAATAAGTCTTACACAATTTTTAAACTGCCAGCCAAATCAATTCATGTAGCTGAAACAGAAAGACAAAAGTTATACAAAAACACAGTAGATTTTTATATCAAGAAAAAAGGAAAAGAAAAATCATGGTCACAAATTTTTAAACTTTTAATCCTAAACATTACAGGGCAAACAGATGTTGGAATCTATTTCCATACACCATGCGTTTTAACCTTTTATTTCTATTTAATGTGTGTCCAAATCCACTAAAACTTGAGTGGTTTACAACTTTTGAGTTATGGAAATACATATTTCTGGAATAAATGCTAAAAAAAGCAACAATGGGAAAAAAGCCAAACTGTCTCCATAAAGGTAAAATGGAACATTGTGAAGATTAGATACTTTTCTGTTTGTTTGTTTTTAACTTGTCAATTCAGTGCATCGTATGGTTCAAATTAATGGTTCCCATTCTGAGTATCTAACTAGTGTCCATTGATTCCAAATTAGTGGACGACGAATCTTTCTGGATGCTTTCAAAAATGGCCGCAAGCTCGGGATTAGAGCTTATCTGTGACTGAAATTCGCTCATCAGTGGACTCTTCTCTGCTTCTGGAATGGTTAATAATGCTGCTACTGCTCTCATGGCAGATCGCTTCAGTTCATCTTGCTTTTCAAATTCCTGCTTCACAGAATTTGCTTTTACCTGTTTAGTTAAAAAAGACACATATTATATAAATTCAACAGTAAAATCTATCTAGAAAGCTATTCAAATGTACGCATACCCACATCAGATAGTATGTCCACTTGCTGAGCTGACAGCAGAACAGAGAACACTAAACAAGAATGCATGAAATGTCTAGTAGTAGCCTTACGTAATAGTGGCCAACTTAAGAGATTCACTAACTACTGAACCACTACCCCTGACAACATTGTCTAGACAAGCCTCAAGATTAAAGCAAAAGTGCCATCATATAGCCACAAAAGCACGCTGTTAGAAATCAGGCTTCTTTCTTCTATCTAAAGCACACTTCTTGCTTTTGCTTCAATCAAGACTATTCCTAGGTATAAACTGAAATAATAACTGAAAGTTTCTTAAGGTAACACATGGGTGAAGAAACCTCTGAATGGGCAGGACCTCAAACTACATATGAAAGCTGCTTACAAAATATGATCAGAGAAAAAACTGGGTGAAATAGAGAAACAGCATGTTGAGAAAGAATAGTGGCTTCAAAAGATTATCTTTCCAAGACGGAGTCTGTGACCAAAGTAATATATATATATATATATATATATATTTGCTTTCGTAGATTTTCACGGGTACAGGAATGCAGGTTTTGGTGTCCTCGGGTATCTTCCCGTGTAAAAGTTGGGGTGTCTAGGCGACGTTTCGACGAGGTCTCACTCGTCATCTTCAGGCTGGTGCTTTCGGTGCTTTCGGCTTCTTGTTACTTCAGGCTGGTGCTTTCGGTGCTTTCGGCTTCTTGTTACAGGCTGGTGCTTTCGGCTTCTTGTTACTGGAACAGAGCTCTGTTCCAGTAACAAGAAGTGAGAGTGAGACCTCGTCGAAACGTCGCCTAGACACCCCAACTTTTACACGGGAAGATACCCGAGGACACCAAAACCTGCATATATATATATATATATATATGAGACTATGCTTTACAATTATCCTGTAGGCTAATTCAAACCAATTCAATTCACACAATACCTTGGTTGTACATGTAGCACGTAAGGGTTCAACCAGTCTATCCAGCCTCTGCAAAACTGCACTTGGACATAGGGTAGACAGTCTCACCAGCATCAAAAATGTTAGCATCTGGTTAAGAAGAAATAAAAATTGAATAAATAACAAAGTATCAGAAAATCTAACTGTGACTCTACAAGTATAGGGAGAAAAAGCAGTATCCAGAATCCATATTCTCTTGACTACTTTTTGATGTTTCTCTACCACCAAACCAATCATTTGAATGTTTTCTTTATTAGTCAAAATTCATGCTGAACTGGAAGCAATTGCTTATCAAAACTGGTAATATGCTGTAATTCATATTGTTGGAAGCCTCTGGACTACCAATGGCTATTTCCTGTAGAAGGAATCCTCTTTAAGAAAAGCAGTTTCCATATAATAGCACAAAATCAGGGAAAAGAAAAGCAGCAGCAGATTTCGCCTTCCTTTGCTTTGCTGTCCCCCCCAGGTGCTCCTCCAGAGCAGACTGTGGTGGTGCAGGGAGGCTGGACAGAGGAGAATAGGAAGGGGAAATCATGTTCGCGCAAATAGAGACTTGTTGAGCAAGTGGGATAACCACAACTGTCTATCACACTGACAAGGAATTAGGTGCCCTACTTTGAGGACAGAATAAAAGGTAGGAAAAGCTTTCATTAATTTTTGTACAAAGCCAATACCACCTTCCCATGTTTTGTTTTGTTTTACTGTTTTATTGCAATTGTTCAGCAACTAGCTTAGAAATATCTGCATCCGTATATGTATATGCATATGTATATGTGTGTACAAATACACATATAAACAAATAACAACCACTAACCTTAATATCATAGTGATCCTTCAAACCATCTTCCACATGGTTTAGGAATTCAAAGATGTCTAGCCTATCAAGGCAGCTATCGAGAAGAGTGTACATACACTCAAAAGCTGCCTTTCTAATGTCAAGACCATCATCAACTGTATGCTTAAATGGACCCATTTCAACCTGCAAATCAGATCAGAAATTGTTAAACGCACTGAAACATATGTTCTTACATTTGCCTAGCTTTTATGATATACATCTTTTGTGTATGATATAAAATAATAACTTGCATCAAAATCATTTTTAGCATCAGATATAATATCAACATGGAATTTCCCTTCACAATTAAGAGTAGGTTTTGCATTTCAAGTTACACTCTGTATGCCCACAATTCTGCAGTAAGATGAATCACATTAAAATTAAATTGGAGCTGATTGTATGGGAAAACCTATATGACTTGTGAAGATTCTGGGACATGACTCATTTGGCTTGGCTCCCTTTGTAACAATGCACGTAGTGAACACAAAACATTTTGCATTGCTCTTTATTCCAGTAGCTCAATACCTTCCCTGTATTTTCATTTCTGGTACTATGAAAGATGTTTATTGAAATTCGTTACAATGTGGCAGTTTTCAAATTATATTTCATGTATGTTCCTCACTCAAGGTAAACTTATGGTCTCTCTTAACTCATATCATCATATAAAATATGATGAGTTTCTTCAATAATTCTAGGTTAAAGCACTCATATGCAAAACTTTCCAGAAGGACTCGGCTTTAGTTAGCCACCTAATCAGTACAGAAAACAGTTGCCTGAACTTGCACGAGGATTTGAATACAAAAAAACTTAAACAGAAAACATTAGCTATTCTGAACACCACTGCTTACTCACCCTGTAACTTGAGTGGATTACATACCTCTCTTATTAGTTCCTTTCTCACTTTTGTTTCATTATAAAGATGTGGAAGCACAGTATCTAAAAGGTCCCTTATTAGTGATGGTTTATTGTGTGCTGCTGAATTAAATGTTACCAGAGCTACTCGTCTCACATTCAGATCTGGATCTTCCAATGTTTTCAAAAAGTCACCTGCAATCATTTAAAGAAAGTTAACAGCATATGCTCCTGTTCAATATTTGCCACTTTTGAACTTCCCACTAGCTTCTCCCTGCCCAACTGTTTGTAAAAGGCGGGGCCATGAATTAGGAGAGGTTGGATTAGTATGTCATCTCATGAAAAAAATGGGCTACAGGTGACAAACAACAATACACTCACTATAAATAAAAAGTGAGTCTCACTTTCCTTATACATTTCCTCTTACAACATGTTGCAAAAGCATAACCGTACTTTGTACTAACTGGTTTGCCTACATTTTTGTGAAATACGGCAGCAATTATCATTCCAATGCATATTTACCTTTTGAACAACCAATTTACTTTGTTAATTCATCAAGTTTGTGAGAAGTTTTTGAGAACTTCATGTGTACAGTGGTACCTCGTGTTACGTACTCAATCCGTTCCGGAAGTCCATTCGTAACAGGAAACCACTCGTAACGTGAGGCGCGCTTTCTCTAATGACGCCTCCCGCTACTGCCACACCGCGGCTTCCGCTCACATCCCAGGGCAAAGGTCACAACAAGGGGCATCTACTTCCAGGTTAGCAGAGCGTGTAAGGGGGACGGTACATAACTCGAGGTACCACTGTACAATCTTCCCCCACCCCACTTCCTCTATGAGTGGCATAATTAAGCAAATCTGAAAACTGCCACTTTCAGTTTTCACATTTCATAGTCTCAGACAGCCCTGTTTCAGGACTTTAAGAAATTAATTCTCCAAATCTAAGGGGAAAGCATGTTTCAAAGAAACCATACAGGAAATGGAAAACACAAATAAGACAAACCAATGACTTTAACAGGAATAAGATTTTTTCCAGCTACCATATCAGAAAGTATCCACTTTCCCAGCCACAAAAGGCTGGGGGTGTTTTTTTTAAGACTACGTACAATTCAATGACTCCACAAAAAGCCTCATTCATGGACTGCAGCGATTATACAGCACCTACACAACCCATTCTCAACTTTTATTACAGCATCTTTGAGCGAACATTTGTTGTGCTACACTATTATTGGACATAGCTTTGAATAAATTTATAGACAACACAGAAATCAATGAGCATGTTTAAACAAAGAGTTTGCTTTAAGCTGGGAGAATCCCTGCTTCCATTTAAAAGGGAAGCATTATCCTTTGCTAGGAAAATCTCAAGTACTTGAGTCACCCTCTTTTTCCCCAGACCTGAAAAGGCTACATTTGACACCGGTACCTAGAAAATACTGACCTTTTAAAACACACATGCACACATGGAAGAAAGTATGTCATCTCAAGGTAAATTGCACTGCTTGAAATGATTGCAATTTCACTTACCTATACAATTCTTTAATAATGGGTCTATGGGCTGTGGATGGTCAGAGATTGTGAACTTCACAGCAGTGACCACTGAACTTCGAGCATATGATGATCCTAATAACAAAAAGATTAACCAGAATGCTTGAACAATGTCCTCATTGTCCCATGCTGTAGTATGCAATTAATAACAATGACAACTTTTTAAAATACTGGTATTTTATTAATACATAATTCATCCTGTAGCATTTCCCTTAGTGGGGATTCAAAAAACTACTTACTACGCAAATGAATCACACAAACCCAATTAATATTTTTTTTCAACAGCTCCCCCCCCCCCCACCATGCCAAATTACAAGCAGAATTTGAAAGGTTCCTAATGTTAAATTCAAAAGCAGTTTACCACGTCACAGGGGGCAATCACTCCGGGTAATTAAGAAAAACAATATAAACAGGTCAGATCTCAGAGGGCTGTCTCCAACTAAGTCAAACATTGAGTTGGCCTACTTGAAATCAAAGGACTTCAGTTAGTTGGGTCCATTAGTTTCAGTGGGTAAGACAAATGCTGCATACAATCCACTGAAATCAATGGACTTAAATTGGTCAAGCTGGTATACTTGATGGAACACAAAATTAGGTTCTATGCATGTTAAGCCTAGTCTAGTGTGTATTATAGTAGCAGTTCTGCTAAGAACCACCCCCTTTCCGAACTGAAGCTGTCAGTTTAACACAACAGTTTTACAGATACACTGCAGGAATGTCATGGGGTTCAAGTTGTTAAAAACATTCCAAGTTGAGTGTAAAAAGTTATGTATTTTAAGATAGCATGTTGTGATTAAACATTTAAAACAAATATCTCAATAATAGCAGCATTGCCAACTTCAGTCAATCCTCAATACATTGTTTCCTTTTTTCTAGTTACTGTTTTTATAACTCTCTTTTTTGTTTTTATGTAATTCATATCTAGCAAGTTGTTCTGGGGACACATTGAACGGTGAAGTATATCCAACAACAAATAATACTAACTTTGGTTTTTTTCTGTAGGCAAATAATGAATTTTGTGCCTTTGGCATGCACACCCCAAAGCAAAGGCCTATTAAACAGTTTCTAGAGAAGCTGATTAATCATGTTTCAAATAAGAAAATAAGTTAGGAGCAAGCATAGACTTTTGGCTTGTCATATTTAGACAATGGAAGCACTTCATCACACCAAGCATAGCTAAGCTATGGATTCTGTAGTGATAGCCACCAACTCTGATGTTTTTAACTTCGCTCTTTCTTCAAATCGCTCAGGTCAGTGTACATAATTATCCCCTTGTGAAAGAAGTTGAGAAATGGTGACTAACCCAACATCATCCAGTAAGCTTGATAGCCAAGTTAAGATTTAAACTCTGGTTTTGTACTCTGCTTACTTTTATCAACCATATGGTTCTGCAGTATGATATAGGTAAGAACATAAAAAGGACCTTTGCTGGATCAGACCAACATCCTGTTCTCATTGAGATGTCTATGAGAAGCCCATAAGGACTTCACTTGCCTGCTTCTCATCCCCAAGAAGTGGTACAGTGATATACTGGCTCTGATACATAGGCATCATGACTAATAGCCACTCCACCATGAATTTGTCCAATCCCCTTTTAAAATGAATTTTATTTAAATCTGCAACCCTATTCCGAACAAAATTGGGCCACAGCAGCCACATAAATATGGTTTTGGACACCTTAGGTTTTCAGATTTTAATGTTTTGCTGAATTATGTACAGGTCCATTGGAACCTGACAGAAGGGACAATTTAACTTCTTTCTAAGGGCATTTGTAGTGGCTAAACATCTAACACTTCAATATTGGAAGAGGTCTACTCCCCATATCATACAGGGACAGAACTCAGCTGGTGACCTTCCAAAAGCACAAAAAAGATGGGAAATTATCTGATATCTGGACTCATTATACACATCTATTTGCTTGAATGTCTTGAGCACTGGCCTGAATCACTAACCATTCCCCCACCCCACTTGTATGAACAGAACGTATTGTCTTGGTTTTTATTATTTAGCTTATATTGTCTGACTTTGTTTGTTTCTGTTTGAATAATTCAATTAAAAAAATGGGCCACAGATCTACTAGAAATGTGTTCCACTAGGATTGTCTAGGCAGCAATGGCCAATTGTTCTATTACAATAAGAATTGTAGCACATGGAATTAGCAAACCTTTTTCGCTAACGGTAGGCTGAAGACTTCCTGCCCTTGTTTTTCTTTTTATCTCCATAAGCAATCACATAGCTAAAATGTCACCCAGATGAATCAAAGATGATCACAGACAAAAATGGTGGCATAGAATCAACACCTGGACATAAAGGGTTTCCACAAAAATATATGGACAAAGGTAATCTAATTGCTATCGGTCAGTATCAATATCACTTTTGGCAGGACAATATTAAGTAGATCATTTCTGTGTAATATTCTTTGTACAGTGCTTTTAAATTGGTCTCAAAAAATCCTTATAATACTTCCCTCTTAAGTGGGTGACATTTTCTAATTATTGCCCACAAAACATAACTTAGTTTCAGTTTTTAAGAGTTACAATTTCTGTTTAAGTCATGCACTGAAGAAATCCTTCTCTTCTATCAAATCCATAATCAATTTACTCCAGTCTGAAACTATTACAACTGAATAGGACCATTCTGGAGAAATTAGTTGTGGGTGGTATCCCAACACAGTACATGAAGATGTTAAAAGTTTACAAACCTGAAAGCAAATATCCTTTAAGGCGCGGTAGCAGAGTCTCTGGGTCTATTAAAGTAAGCTTCCCCAAGCATTCAGCAACAACATTTCTGGTACCCTCTTCTGCACACTCACAGTGTTTCAGGAGCAAAGACCAGATGCTCTCCACATATGGTTTGAGGCCTTGCACTGTTGCGGAGCTAATTATCTCCTTCAAGGAATGGAGCAGAAGGTATTGCCTTTTAGGTTGACTTGTAATTTCTTGTAAGACAAATGGGAGGTACTCAGGAAGGTTGCCGACACTGATGCTGCCCAATGCGTAAGAAGCTGCTGATTTCACTTCTTCACTTGGAGAGGAGAATGCTTCCAATATTACAGATTTTAGCTCTATTTGTCCACTTAAGTCAATGTGGTGTCCAACTTCACCAAGAGAAAGCAAAGCAAGGAGACGGATGGAATCTGTTGACCTTGAGTTCTTAACATCTTGAATAAACTGACCTACTACTGCTGGTCCCTCTTTAGGGCATGCTCGTGTAAGGGCAGCTACACATTTGGCAATGGAATAATAAGACTGCTTGTGAGTAAGTGCTGTACTCTGAGAGTACACTGGGCCCGTTAACATACGCAATAAGTCCATATATCCTAAGTTACTTGTTCCAGTCACAACCAGAGCTTGGAAAAATTCTAGCATGGCACTAAGTGCTCCACCCTGCAATAATGGTGACCTCACCAGCCCAATAAGTTCATTCAGTATGGAGCCACTGATTTTCGAGAGAGAAGAAGGATAAACTTTAGCAAGGGTGGTCAGAAAACTAATGGCCATTTGTGACACATGCATATCACTCTCACTGATGAGAGGTGGAAGCTCATCCAGGACAGCATCAATCATAGCAGCTGTCAAGCTGTCACTGTAGTTTTTGATTAATATATCTAAAGCAGAAAGAGTTCCTAGTTTCAGAGCTCTCTGGTTCTTTCGGAGGAAAGAAGCAAGAATAGGAACACCTTCTCCTAGAACTGGCCTCAGATCTATCTTCAGCGGAGAACCAGCTATCAGAGTCAAAGCCTTCACAGTGGTTAGCCGAGTGATCTCGTTTTTTAGTCTCTCTAAGAAGATCTGAAGTGTACTAGGAAGGTCAGAGCCAAGATTGTCGCCGAGACTGCAAATGATTTGACCCATACAGGAGATTGCCCTCTCTTTTACTTCCTGGTCAATATCAGCAGCTTTGAGTCTCTTGATTGTACATGTAAACAAATCTTTGATGTAAGGGCTTGCATCAAAAGAAGAAGGCTGATCCAGAGGCCGAATGACTTTCACAAGCTGCTGGGTAACCAACAGCGCCTCAGATGTTATTTTATAAAATGGGTCTCCAACGCATGCCACAACAGGAGGCACCAATGCTTGAACATGAGGGTGAAAAACTTGGGGGGTGTGATTGCAGAGGATCACATACAAACACGATAAAGCATCTATCTTCAGATTAGAAGAACTTGATTTGTCGTTCAGTGAAAAAATTATCCCTGTAAGAAGAATAAAGAGTTAATTCACACAATTGTATATCTGAAGCACATTCGCTGATTTAAAGCAGGTACAAACCAGTAGGTTTCTGAACTTATACTTAAGTAGCGCAGAGATAGGAAAGGTGATTTGATGGTTTATCCAATATTTTTCATTAAGAGCAAATTTTTTGTCTAATTTTGAACCTCCTCTTGGCTCAGTTTTTTACTCAGAACTCAACCCAATCCCAGATTGAAACAGATTCAATCTAGGTTTCGCTTCTAACTGTAACCACACCAGCAATCCTTCTAAATCAGAGCTTCCTTGGGCCTGTTTCTGCTCTTTCATGCACCTAGCAGCCAAGCGATTTTACAATAGCTTAGCAGCAGTCACGCAATCTAAAACTTTTGTGCTAGTAGAAGAATATGGTTTGATAGAGAGAATGAAGCAGGGAGGACAAAATGATTCCTGGACCTAATCCTATTCATGTTTGGATGCTTGCCACCAGGTATTTTTATGCTTTGGATGCACACTGGTTTTTCTTGTTTAATGACACTTGCATATTGTCTCCAATCACAATAAAGGTCTACAATCTTGGTAAAAACAATTTGACTTGCATTACTCATTCCCTGATCCTGGTTATTTCCATCTCTCATACCATTTCGAATCATTATTCTGTATGCATTTTATATTTTATTTGAAACCACAGATAAAAAACTGCAAGCAAGTCATACCTTGGTTTTCAAACAGCTTAGTTCTGGAATGTTTTGGCTCCCAAATGCTGCAAACCCAGAAATGACCATTTGGAAGCCAAACATCCGTTGGGGCTTCCAATTGGCTGCAGGAGCTTTGGTTTTTGAATGTTTTGAAAATTGAACGGACTTCCGGAACGGATTCCGTTCGACTTCCAAGGTACGACTGTATTACCAACCATAACAGAAATATCAGTTATTCACATCTCTTCTATCTGAATATATTTCTCAAGGAACTCCAGTTGCAATGTACAGGAATAAATTCAATAGAGAACAAGCAAATGTACAGATACAGTTGTAGAAAGCTTGGTAAAATACACACACATAGTACACTGCATGAGAACCAAAATTCTAATAATATGCCACTTCTATGCAAAATATATAAGCATGATTCAAAGCACTACGAGATGTCAAAGTTAAAACTTTACAAAATGTTAAGATATATCTTTCATACCTGGGACAAGTACAGGAATATGCTGTGTGAGAGCCCCAGGCAACACATTGACCAACTCTGTTAGCATGTTAAAACAACACTGACGAGTCTTCACACTCTTCTCCTTCATCTGTTTGTGCAAGGCTTTAACAATGTTGGGAACCTGTAATTATTATATACTTGTTACAATGTTCAGCAGTTAGCATTTTTTATATATACAACCCGACAGGTTTTGTGTGATTCTTAAGTAAATATGAGGACCACGGACATTCAGACAGAAGTAAGCTTTTGGCACTTTGCAGAAAGCCCAGCAGATTTCAAAAATAGCAAAGATGCCTAAAAGTAGCACAAACAAGTATCTGCTCACATAATGGGGTTTCTCCTTCCTCCCTCCCCCAATAGATTTGTGGGCACAGAGGGGGCTTGCGGGGGGAGAAATTCTATGTCACATTATGAAAGCTGGCAGTCACCCTTCGGCATAAAAAGTGGTCGACAGCAGCACAATTCCAAAAGCTCTAGATTATAAAGACAGTAAAACTCCTAAACTTTCTAAAACACGTTGCTTTGAGGGAAAGGTGCAAATTAACGTTTTCCCCTTTCTCACGTCTATCCAAAGCAAACAATATGGCCTTTTATTTTACAAAATATCGAAGTTTTATCCACCAACCTGACTCTGAAGCATTGTTAAAGGAGTCTCTCCTTGTTCCATGGCATCCGGATCACAGAGCCAACTCTGCACAGGACGTGTTTGTTTTAAAAGAGACAGATATGCATGGAAAACATCTGCTTTTACGTTTTCCTCTCGTTCCTTGAATCTAGCAATTAAAGCAGGAGACACCGTCTTGTAGAACTCTGGTAACATTTCATGTCGCGTACTGACTACAGCGTCCAAGCATTTCGCAGCTGCACGTCTAACTTTCCAGCTCATGTCATCATCATCACTGTATTCATCATCGCTCCCTTTTGGGATGGGGAGGAAATAAAAGGTTTCTGTGTTATATATAAAATCATAACTAAAGCCCATAGATAAAAAATAAATAAAATTTATTATTATTATTAGCCTAGAGATCACTTTGTATTTTATTATTTGGGTATTCAATACAAATACAAACAAAGCATACAAGCAACACTAGGCAAATCAATCAATCTGACAATCACTGCTCTCAGGTAAACCTCATTAAAAGGAATGGATTTTTCTTGGAACATTCACTTCACTGAACATTTCACATCATTCCCCCATTAGTTATAAGTGCCAGATTGCAATTTACAATTTACAAAATTTGGTTACTCCCTGCTGGCCTCCAACGGTAAGAGGCAAATTACTTTCATAAAGACTGGGCTGGGGTGTCCTTTTCTAACAAAGCTCTGCCATTACACTATGAAAACATTTTATTTAGAATACTGCACTAATAATTGTATGCGCCATCTTTAGATACTTGAATATTTCAATCTTCACACAAGTTCACCTTGATCATCATCATCTCCCCCATCAGCATCCATAGCATTCTCATCTTCATCTTCATCATCATAATTGTAGTTGGGATCATATGTAAGGTACTTAAGACAAATGTTTATAATGGTAGTTACATGAGGATAAACTTCTTTAGGACATCTGCATAATAAGCATAACATTAATTAGGAATCTATTGAAAAGCATCACTCAGTATTGCTACATGACTGAACTGGGTCTATCAGCAAAACTGTATAGAGCAATGGTAAAGTAATATATAAGTGGTTCTCTCTGGCCAAGCTAGTGAAGAATCAAGATTTTCAGGATAAAATGGGAGGGCAGGGCTTGTGGGTGGCAATCCCAAGAGAACCAGAGTAATCTGGGGAAAGTGACCCAAATGAATTTATTCTGTGCTTATCAATGAATCAAATGAATTTCTTATGATTTTGGCACAGTCAGCACTACTTCCCAAGCCAAGTCCCAAGTAAAGCCAGTGCACAACGTGCCATCTCTTCTCAGTGCCCTTTCTAGGGCAACTTCCTCTCATTTAGAGGTGTGCGTGCCAGGAACATCTAACCCCAAAAGGGCTGGATGTTTAGATGCCCATTCCCACTCTGCTACAAAGCAACAGAAGCAACTGGGGGAAGGGGCAGAGAAGGAAGAGTGGCAGGGCAATGGAGGATTCTGATTCTGAGGTAATCCCCACATACTATTCTAAATTACATGGAAGATCATATTTAGCAAAGAATTCCTGTGCAGATGTTTTCATCACATATTAGACAGAATCAGACTCTGCACATGTTCACTGCAACTGAGGCTTTGGGGAAACGTTACTTTGTAGCACTGGAACATCACAAGGACTAGGTTTAGCTATATTTATGTACCCTGTGAAGTGGTGATTTGAACAGAGACTTTTAAGAATCCACTTCTCAATAGCTGCATTATTTATTCTAGGGAGATGTTAGTTGCATTAAAGTCAAAGATAGCAATGCAAGCAGTAAAAAATTAATTTCTACCAATGACACTCAAAATATTGTGCAATTTAACAATTTAAGGGTTCCCACCATGCTTTACCAGAGCCTCTTCTCAGTACCTCTAAAGCTTGCTTTCAACTTATTTCATAGTGTTAAGTTAACCAGGAAAAAACAAGTGCACCTATTACCACCTTACCTCCTAACAAAAGATTCAAATGCTTGAATGCAATATTCTCGAAGCTCATCATCATCTACATTACAGAATTTTACTACCAAAGGGATAATTTTTTCCAGGTATTCACCTGACAACAGAAAACAGAAACAGTCATTCATGGGGAACGTTTAACATTTCATGTGAAAAATAGGAATATTTCAATAATATGCAAATTTATTTACCTATTCTATGACCTGCTTGCCTACTGATGGCAGCAATACACTGTATATAGGTCCTTGTTGTTGACATGGAATCGTTTTTAGAAAGCTCTGTCAACAGATGCTCAATGAGGTCAACAAACACTATGTTTCCACAACTCATAACAAGATGACCAAGAGCAATGATGGTTCTTTTTCTCACAGCAAGCCTTGGACTAGTCAGCTGAGGAAGCAGGCATGTCAGAATAGAAGGATGGAAGTTAACGAGCAATCCTCCTTGCCTTAAAACAGACAAAAATTAAGTTAGAATAAAACAAATTTTATTGTCCGGGCATTTCCATTTTTTAAATTTTATTTAATGGCATTTGTAAGCCACTTAATGATAAAAACCTCTAAGTGGTTTACATAAAATAAAGTATAGACTGAAATTATCAATAAAGGTCAAGAGTTACAAACTAACATATATATCACGTCAGCAGTTATATTAAAATACATATCAACAGCTGGATTGGCTTGCCTTAACAAAAATGTTTTTAGCAAGCACCATAAACAGTACAGGAAAGGGATTTGCCTAAAGTCAATGGTGAATGGAGTATTGGTTCTGCCAAACTAAAAAGCATACTTCCTACAAGTGCAGCATGAACATTATGTGGCACTTGTAAAAGTGCCAATTCTGTAGACATCTATAAGGTAAGGCAATCCTTCTAGTATACTGGTCCCAAGCTGTAATGACTTTCTATACTAGTAGCAACACCTTCAATTTGGTCTGGAACAAATTGGCAGCAAGCATAGATTTCTGAGTAACAGTGCAATATGTTGACATGATCTTACTCCAGGTTTTCCCCTAAATTTACACTTCAAAGCTTTTCCCTAAGTATCTCTTAGCTGTCTTTTCTCTATCCAAAATATCAAAAAGCTCTCTCAATTATTGAATATGGAAGCAATAATTAATGCAAATTCAGCTTCAGCATTACATTTATTATGCATTTAACAACTCTGGACTCATTCAGCTTCATTAACATTCTCTTCAATAAAAAGTTTCCAGACATTTGACCTGCATATGAACATTACACAACTTTTTAAAGGAATTATTGTTTACAAGCATTTTTAACATGCATGTTTACCTGCTTAGCATATCAGCCATGATGTCTAAGGCCTCTAACTGAACAGACACATCCTCTTGCTTGGCGATAGCGCTGGTAAGACGCCCAGTGATCTTTTTACAAACGTTAGCTGCTAATGCAGAACCTAGAAATAGGGAAACACCATAATAACATTTTGTCAGCATATATATATGCAATTTCACAAGAAACAAACTTGGTATGAACTTGAGCCATTTCCAAAACAAGTGTGGGTTATCTCGTGGTAGATTTATTAGAACCAATTATTGTGGGTAGCAGTGTTAGTCTGTGTTGCAGCAAAAACAACTAACAGTCTTGTGGCATCGTAAGGAGTAACAAATTTAGTATGACAAACTTTGATGGAGTAGAGTCCACTTCATTCTGATTACTGCCTAGTAATCTGAACTCTGGTAATGCAGGAAAACACACACACACATGCATACACCATAATCCAGTAAGAGCAATCCATGAGTAAAGCCCTCCCTGCATTCCTGATTATGGCTCAAATTTCACTGAGGATTATTTAGAAGCAGTATATTAGAAGAAACTAGCTAGTAAAGCAGAACAGCTGCATATATAAAGACTTCTATTACTGTTTTACAAGTGAGAATTTCAATAAAGTGTTGAACTCTTGGTTGCTTCTGTTGAGGATATTCCATTCCATTTCCATCCCCTCTCAGTTTTGTTTAATTTTTCTGTGAGCATTCTGTGCCCACTGAACATGGACAGTTATCATTGGTCTGTAATAATCATAACCATTACTTGTACCCTGCTGATCTGACAGGGATGCCCCAGCCACTCTAGGGGGCTTCCAACAGAATATAACAGAACACAGCAAAACATTACAAACTTTCCAATACAGGGCCACCTTCAGGTGTCTACGGAAAGTTGTGTAATTGTTTATCTCTTTGACATCTGATGGGAGGGTGTTCAACAGTGAAGGTGCCACTACCGAAAAGGCCCACTTAATTTTTCTCTCAATATTTTTTATACTTCTGTAAAACTTGCCCCCCACCAAAAGTGTGTTTGAGCTACATAAACAATAGCATTTGCACCTCAAGATTATATAAAGGGAACACTGTTACTGTAAAAGTCAAAGTAAGGTACTTTCTCAAGCTTTTAATTTGTAATTTGAACTTCATTGTATGTGTTTCTTTCACAGACAACACTAATTACACAGAAACTCAGTAGTAGCACTCCTTTCCTAAACAACTAGCAAAATCAGGATCCCAAACTGAAGGCCATTAAAAATAAAATCAGGCTGAACTGTGGATTTTTGCAGTTTGGATTCAATATGTTCTATTTATTTCCATTATTTTCACTTTTCTAAAAGTACTGTCACAAGTAGTCTCAGATTAAAACCAGACTGAACGACTCTTTTCCTTGAGGTGAGGATTCATATTTAACTTAAGTGGTGAAATTTAAAACACTAGTTTCAGCGTTAGCCACAACAGGAGGTGAATTACTCCCAGAAAAAAATGTTTGTACCTTAAAACTTAGAAATATTTTTGTATAATTCTTGGTATGATCAATAGCTAGCATTAACAAGAGCCGGTAAGCAGCAGAAGAGGATCAGGATGAATCAAAGGGGCCAAGAAGAACCTTCAGTTGGACAGAGTGGAATGAGGTACAAAGTTGCTGACCCAGAGGCCCACTGAATTACGGCAGGCTGCCATCCTTGTGAAACTTCAAATGTTACATAGCGAAAGCATCAATTACACCACACAACCTTGCTGGGGGAAATTAACTACGACTGTAGCACAGTCTGCACATTTGCAGGCATAAATCCTGGGCCATGCTGCACAACATAATGGTGTTACAGAATACCATACAAAGAACCTTAACCAAAGACCATAATATGTCCACCAGCTTTAGTTCTTGAACTCCTCTTGTCTCTTCTCCAAACACAAATACCCCAGCTAAAAATCAGAACACAATAAGAACATCTAAGGGCAAAGATTACCATTCCCCCAACGGCATCAAAAAAATCTTTTATCTCCAAGTTAAGTAAATCTTAGTGTTAGCTAGAATTCAACTGAATCCAATTTCATTAATCAATATCAAACTAGAAGAGAAATGATTAAATATAGAGTAGTAGAAATTACCACTGGAAGCAGGAGGAAGTTCTCCAATGACTGTTTTAAGGCCAATGCTTGAAATATCACGTAGCTGCTCTTTATCAGAAAGCATGTTAGTACAGAGGGTATCTACAATTGTCTCCACTTGGTATTCTTTCACTTTACTCACCAGGGGCCCAAGGCTGTAACGAAACCAAAACAGCATTTAATACACTTTAAAAACTGATTCATCACATCTAAAATGTTAGAAATTCACTTACCTGTACACTCGTACCTTGGTTGCCGAATGCCTTGGAACTTGTTTCGGCTCCTGAACAATCGAAAACTGGAAGTGAGTGTTCCGGTTTTCGAATGATTTTCGGAAGCTGAACATCTGGCGCGGTTTCCGATTGGCTGCAAGATGCTCCTGCAGCCAATCGGAAGCCGCGTCTCGATTTTCAAACAGTTCCGGGAGTCGAATGCACAGACAGGTCAATCTATGGTAACCTGCATTCGGGCAAATATAGTTTTATAAAACTTTGTTATACAATTACATGTAGAGTAGCTAAGTAGTAATTACAGGGACCGTTCCGATATTAAGATGTATGATCAAGTGATCATCCACTCCACCTTTGGCCTTCAAACAGATGGGAAGGCATGAAATACAGATCTCTTCAGATATTTATAAAAATATGAAATGTGTAGAAAGAGTGAATACTATCTTTTTTTCTTTGAGAGTCAACTAATGAAATTGACCAGCAGGAGTTTCAGAAGGAACAGCAATATTTCACTGACTAATATTCACAGTACCAAAAATGTAATCAAATAGGAAACAAGAATATGATCTGTCTCCATTATACTCTGCTGGTGATCTTCTCAGGGACATCAAACATGCATTTTATGGAGACAAAATGCTGGACTAGACAAACAAAGCAATTCTTATATGCTCAATATAGAATCGAGTCAATGCATAAGAATTTAAAAACTCTAATCACAGACACATACATACCATTTGACTGCTAAATTTTGTACTTCACCATTTTTATCTTCCAGCAACTTCAGAATCATTTTCACAACCTTCCTTTCACTATCATCATCTAACTTGATAGAATCTTTCTGTAGTTCAGTCATCAAGTCATTTGTTGCCATAAACCTATACAAAAGAAAAGGCAATTCAATTTGTATACTATAGCTTTACAGCACAATCTAAGTTAATGTTCTCCACAATTCATATTCAAATGGGCTTACATTAAAAACCATATCAAGTGTATACATTTGACTTGCAACTTGCACAGGGGTTACATTCTGGGGATGGCACGTAAATCCAAAATTGCAGTGTTAAAACAACCCCAGAACTGACCCATGCAAGCATCCTTACCTTCCCAAAGCCAGCACCAAAGCAGGTCTCACCCCGCCCCCCATCAATGCAAGGAAGAGCTTTTAGCTCTCTGCCTTACATACTTGGCTCTGGAAAAGCTTTGTGTAGCGAGAACTTCTCAGAGCCCCAAAAGCAAGGCAGAGTTTAAAAGCTCTTTCCACACTGGGTTTTTGTGTCACAGAAAGAACTTTTAAGCTCTCCACCTTGCCTCCATTTAATTTGTGTGGTGTCAGCTGGCTGATCGCCAACTACGCAAAGCTGTGATTGCGGAAATTAAATGTGCACAAATGACAACTCGACTGTATTCCCATCCCCCCAAGTTCACTAATGTAAAAAGATGGGCAGATGACTTTTGCAGATTCCCCCTCCTCACTGCAGCCACTTGTGTCCCCAACAAACCCTGATCCAAAAGGCTGAGAGGCCTTCCAGAATGGCATGAAAGGTGGTGCAGGGGAACTTGAAGCAGGAAGGGGGAAATCAGTAAAAATCACCTCTCCTACTCTAACATTATAGTGGATGCTTCCACTGAATCAAAAACCATTCCATAAACAGAATGGTAGCATTAGATGTCTTTCATAACTAATAAGCAACATGCTACTTTTGAATATTAGAATACTAGGGTGCAAATATTTTAATAGTAGTTTTAATAGTATCTGTATCAGCAGCTTTTAATAAATTTGTAATATTTTATTACATTGAATTAGTTATCATATGCAATAACTTTATGCTATAACATAGATAGGCTCTAGAGCACAGTTCAAAGGCACATGTTGTAATAACTTTGCTAACACTAAGCAAGTTTGGAAGGGTGAAACCGCAGAACTCTATACCCACCCTGAGACCTATAAGTATTAAGCAGTTTGGAAGGGTGACACCGCAGAACTCTATACCCACCCTGAGACCTATAAGTATTAAGCAGTATACAAATTTTAATGAAATAATGAAAATAAAATAATAATAAGCCTAATGAAATGCATATTATAAATGTAATAAATAACAGCTGCACAGAATATTGGAAACAACTTTATACTATGTCATGAACAAAAGATTGTTATTGTTTTCTGTGGTTTTTATTAATGGAGACTTGGTCAACAAATATTACACAGGGGTCTTCTGTTTCCCTCAACACTCACTAGCCTGGTCACCCCTGTACAGCAGGAGTAGCCAACACGGTTCTTCCAAATGTTCTAAACTACAACTCCCACCAGCCCAGACAGCATGGTGAATTGTGAGGGATGGTGGGAGTTCCAAACCATAATGTCTGGAAAGCACTGTGTCAGCTACCACTGCTGGTGCGTGCTTTTTGCTCTTTTGTCTTAAGAGAGATTATTTTGTTCTTAAATGATGACAGCTACTGAAGCACTGTTTTTTATACATCTTAGCATAGCAACTGTCTGAAGTTTTGCAGGTAGGTAACGAAAACACCAGCAGCTGGCTTCTGCTTGTCGGGTTTTGTTTTATGCATATGGCTTTAACACAACGCTTCTCAAAGGCCAGGAGAGGATGGCAAGTGTAGTGGGAAGATTCAAGGACAATCAAAGAAACATTTAAACATTTCAGTGTAGTATTATATAGTTTTTTTAAGTTGAAGAATATGAATAGATGTTGTTGCCATATTTTCAAAATGAGAACAAGAGCATCAAGTGATCCTGCAAGCTCATACCTCTCATCGCATTGGTATACATACTTAAGGTCAGTGCTTTTTTTCTAAAAAAAAGTTTGACTCAAGAAAACCACCATTTTAAAGTTCAAATCTGGAAAAATAAATACAGTAAATGGACAAAAGTACAGATTCACAAAATGTTTAGGGGTATGTGTACCCCTCCGTACCCTCTGAAAAAAAGCACTGCTTAAGGTACGTATGTAAGAGGCTCGTTTATAATTATAGTGGTACCTCGGGTCACAAACTTAATTTGTTCGGGAGGACCATTCTTAACCTGAAACTGTTCTTAACTAGAGGCGTGCTTTCGCTAATGGGGCCTCCCGCTGCCGCCAGCTCACAATTTCCGTTCTCATTCTGGGGCAAAGTTCTCAACCCGAGGTACTACTTCCGGGGTAGTAGAGTTTGTAACCACTGTATATTTTGGAAATGATTCATGTTCTTATGTAGCTGCATTGTTTTATACTTTATGGATGCCCATGATCATATTATAAAGTAGTTATGTTCTATGTTATAAATGAAGCAAAGCTAGGAGTTGCTTCTTTTTGTTTCCCAATGTATTTCTTATCAATAAAATTTTTTGTGTGGCACAAGCAAATTTTTATTCTGAAAGTGTAGCCCAGAGAAGAGTTTGTGAACCACTGCTTTAACATATTCATTGCAGTTTAATACAGTGACCAGCCATAAAAAAATTAAGTCCAATGACGGGGAAACCTGCCAGGGATGAGTTGGAGTCCAACATCATCTAGAGCAGTGTTTCCCAACCACTGCTCCGCGGCACACTAGTGTGCCGCGAGATGTTGCCTGGTGTGCCGCGGGAAAAATTAAAAAATTGAAAGATTTTTATTTTTTTAAGTCAAATTTTCGATTGGGGCGCCGTCACTAGATGACCCCTGGGGTTCCCTCCCTCCCTCCCGCTCTGTGCCTCCCTCCTCCTCCTCCTCCTCCTCCGGGGAGGCCCTTCCTGGCTCTCGGCCAAGGCTTGGCGGCTGCCACTCACTCACTCGCTCGCTCGCCCACCCGTCCCTCCATCCCTGCACCCAGCCTCTCCCCCTCCGTCCCCGGCGCGGGGGCTGCCGGGATCCGTAGTCCCCTCGCCCTTGGGCTCCGCGCCCGCGCGGGGTGCGCGAACTACGTTTCCCAGCGTGGCCTGGTGGGCCGGGCGTTTTGTTTGAAGCGCTCTTCTCCCGGCCATGGAATGAGCGCAGCGGCGACGGCCGGGCGGGCAGGGGCTCTTCCGCGCAGACCCCGCGCAGCCTGCCTGCGCCCCCCGGAGATTGGGCGGCAGGATGGAGCCCGGGGATCCCCGCGGAGGTGGAGCGGCGGAGGCGGAGGCTGCCCCCCAGGTAGGGCTGCGTCGGGGTTTTTTTATTTTTGCAATGCTGCATCCGTGCCGGAGGGGACGCATCGGACCGTGGGGAGACCCCTTGGCGGGCGTGCAAGGCAATGCATGCGTGCAGGCGTTGCATGGAGTGCAGTGCAATGCAATGGCAACGCGGCGCCCTGCATGCATGCATGCAACTTCCACCGGCGCTCCGGACTTGGCAGGTGAGGGGGGTCCCCAGTGGGCGGCAGAGAGAGCCGGGAGGGCGAAGGGGAGCCGGGGGGGAGCAGCGCTGCTCCCCGAGCCGAGCCCGGGGGAAACTTCGGCGTCGTTGCACCGGGTGTTGGAAGCGGAGGCTGGTGGGGGCCCCTCACCTGCAAAACCTGGTCGCCTCTCATATATTTCGTGCATTGCATTCATCGCCCGCTTTCTCCTCCAAGGAGCTCCCGGGGGCGCGCGTGGTTCTCCCCGTGTTATCCTCGCAACAACAGCCCTGCGAGGTGGGTCAGGCGAGTGGCCCAAGGGAGCACCCAGGGATTGTCCTGGCCAGGTGGGGTGATTTGAACCCTGCTCTCTGCCCGGTCTTCGTCCTCATTTAGCCCCCACATGTGCATGACTGTGCATGACTGAGGTTTTCCCCCCTCGTCTTGGCTATGGTGTGAGTCTGTGCTGTTAATTAATGGGGTTCTGCCTTCGGAGAAGATGAGCCAGCCCTCAAGGAGGTGTTTATGTAATTTGCTAGCAATTCATGTCCCTCCCGGCGTGACGCTGCGCGCTGACGTCACGGGGCTGTAATGGTGGTGTGCCTCGAGATTTTTTTCATGAAACAAGTGTGCCTTTGCCCAAAAAAGGTTGGGAAACACTGATCTAGAGTGTTACAGGTTTCCAACCCCGGTATTAGTCAAAATGTATGATACAAATCCAGAAAATAATTAAACAGCAATAAATAAATGGCAAGGCTGAATATATATTGAAGGCTGAATATATATTGAAAAACCTATCACCCGCTGGTTCTATATCCATAATACCAAGCAAGGGCAGGAATCCAATTTTGGCCACAAATATGCATTACTGAGTGCAAAACCACAAAACACATTAACTGCAAGTACAAAATGGCCATTCACATTTTAAGAATTAGATTAATTCTTCAGTATACCCATTTATATGCACATATGCGCCCCAACTGTGACAACAGTAAGAGATGTATTCTAAATAGATAGAAATCAGTGTAATGTGGAAAAAAGGCTCAATAAACAGAGCCACCAATCCAAATAATTATTCACCACTTGCTTTTCCTGGACACATTTCAAGGTCTGAGCCCTAAAATATTTACAAAATATTGTTGAAACTTTAAAGTTGATTATAATAGGGGATTTGCAATTTCTCATACTTTTACTCATTTTAAATTTATTAAAAATGTTTAAGTGCAATTCGACAGTGAAAACTAAGAGATGGTCGATAACAATTTGTATTAAGTCATCTTGCGTGTATCTTCAATGCACACAGTAAATTACTTGAAACTTCTTTCAAAGATATAGAATGTTTTCGTAGTATTAAAAATGTGGTTATGCAGCATTTATGGAAAACTGTAACAAACCTAGCTCCTGCCTTCAAAGCTTCATTTTTAAAAAGAAATCATGGAAAAAAGATGGCTCCATCATGCTGCTACACCTAGTACCACATGCCCCCGAGATGTACTGGAAACTCTGGAATCAATTACCAGCCCAAACATCATGATGTTTAGGAACTGAGTGAAGACTTTTTAAGAAGGCTTTCCCTGAGGTGTGACCCAGTGAGGACTGGGCGATATCAGGTTTTCAACATGGCAATATATCATCAGCTGAACATCACAATATATCACAATGTCTGAAATGAGGATGGAATTATGTAGAGGGAAAAGCCTGATCATTTATGGAATATTGATTGTACATCTGTAGAAATGCTTTATAGTTTTTAGAGTTTGTAGGAATGATTATATTGCTTTAGAGTTTGAATAAATGGCTTTATTGACTTTTAAGAAAAGTACTTTTAATATTTTACTTCATTTTTATATTCTTGTGCACTGCTTCAATTGTTTCCGGCTATAATGGTAATGGGTACAGAAAGTCCTCAATGTTCTCTTTCCTGGCCAATAGGAGTACAGTTTGAGCAAATGCCAAAGGTATGATCTTGAATGATTGCTACCTGTACCTCTTGACTCCAGTGAATAAAAGAAGCTGTTGGGATAAATGGTATTACATTTTCTCTCCCTTACATGTACAGGAAAATGCAAAACGTCCCACAGCAGCTTAGTGCATAGGTAAAACACATGCCATGTGAGATCATGTGTCTCTATGCTCCCACTTGTGTGAAAATACCCGCCTTCTACTCTTTTTGGAATTTATCAAGACACATTACTTTTACACTAATGTAACATACTAACCATAGGTAGCATTAATCAAAGATCACAAATAGCTTCGAACTCAAGCTTGAAAATGAACATGATTATTTAACATTACCATTTGTGCAAAAATAAAGCTGCTGCATTGTAGCAAGCTCTGAAAAGGAAAGGGTGGGGGGAGAGAAAGGTGTGTTTGAGGCCCATGGGTACGCTTCTGGTCCTCTATTCAAAGTTAGGAGGTCTGAAATAAATATGTGAAGGGGGGGCTTAGAAAAGTAGTGGTGGTGGGATTATAATAGGTCTCCCCAACTTTCCCAATTTCTTCCAGACCTTCACATCTCAACTAGGCCAGAACCACAAACCAATTACACAAAGAAGGATTTTTCTGACTGACATGAGGGCTGAAAAGGAAGCAGATGAAAGGCATACAAGAAGTTTAAAATACAGAGGAATATATCAACAGGTGAGCTGCACATTAATGAAGGAGCTCACAATGGCAAGTCAAATTATGGTGGAGTGACATCTTCAGAGAGTGCCTCTAACTAGCTCATATATGGTTCATTTTCAAGAGTGGATCAGCACTCATTCTGAGTAACGCAAAACAAACAAAATCAAACTAGTATGAAGATGTGACAAGTAACTTGGTTCATTAAACTGATGCAGGTGCAATACTTCTAATACCTTAACCAAACCATACAGAATCAGGGTTGGGACACAGGATTTTGCACTGCCTTACACAGGTGAATTCATGTTTCTATATTACCACACTTACAACTACATGAAACATGACAAATTCTTATACAGGAACAATATCTATGTAGTAAAGAATATGCAAAATGCATGTATGTGAATACCTTTTCTGCTACGCACATACATACATGTAAGACTACCACATGTATATCAAAGTACATTCTCTAAAGGAATTTTATAATACTAAGTTCATCTTTCACAAGGAATGTGAAACCACAAGAAGTTTGAGCCAATACTAAACTTTTGGCAAAAGTACTGCATGTACTGAAAAATAATATTTCAAAGGATCACCTATACTGCCTGATTAAGAATGTTTGTGTTCAATTTAATTCCACCTATGGCATTATGGATAAAAATTAAAACCATTTTGTTGGCCACATTCTTATTACTGTTATTTACTAATGAGGAATGAAAGGAAGCATGCTCTACCACACCAAAGAGAAAAACCAGTCTGTCTGCAACATTTTATCCATCTTCTGTAATAGAAACAGGATGTATAAAAACCAAATCACTATACTGTATAACAAATAACTAAAACAGAGCCAGTGTGTAAGCACAGAATCCAATGGGCCAATGCTGATGTTAAAAGTAATCCTTATGTACAACGCAATATTCACAGCTTGATACTCTCTGCACGTTTACTAGAAGTCCCAATGGTCAACAGCTTTTGTTCCAACTAAACCTGCTTTAAGGCTGCAAATACAGACTGCAGGGGAAAGAAGTCCACCTTACACGGCAACACGGACGAGCATAATGGGAAGTACAAAATGCCGAGCAGCCTCCGGGGCGCGTAAGAAACAACAAACTTGCGGGCAACTTTCCGAGGAAAAGCGATGCCAGTGCGGCCGCGCCAGGGCCTCCTGGCTCCCCTTCGCAGCCCTGCGGAGCACAAAAGGCACGAGCGGGGCTCGGCCTCCTCCTCCTCCTGCCCAACGGGCGCCAACCCAGGCCCGAGGCACGTTGGGTGCGGCAGGAGAACCGACGCGGCTGCGGTCTGGCCGGGGCAAGCCGGAAAAGGCCAAGGAGGCGGCGACGGAGTGGGGGGGGGGGAGATCGGTGACTCGGGGGTATGAGGGTGAGGAGGCTCCTCTTTCGCCTGGGCCGAGCCTGGAGCGGACTACCTGAGAGGCCTTACCTGAAGTCCTTGTCGCTCGACGTCATTTTCTCCAGCAAGTTGGAGATGTGGTACGAGGCACTCGCCATGTTGATGGTCCCGGTGGGGGCCGCGTCTCGCCGGCTCCACGTCGCCCAGTGCTGTGTGTGGCGGCGGCGAAGGGTGGGACGGGGCGGGCCCTTGTCTGGCGAGAGAGCGCGGCGGAGGCGGCGGCGACGGTTCCGCGCGGCGCTCTTCCCCGAGGCGGGGGTGGAACACGGCGAGGCGAGGCGGGCGGGGGGCGGGGAGGATTAGCGCGCGCGCCGCACGGAGGTCAGAACCATCGCCAGCGCCTGGCCCTCGCGCGCGGGAACAGCCAAAGGGAGGGCCGGGAGGAAGAGGGGGTGAGGAGGGAGGAGGAGGAGGGAGGAAGAACGAGAGCGACCTCTCTCTTCTCTCGGGCGAATGGAGGAGGAGGAGGAGGGCCCGACACCCGGCCGTCTGTTTGCCTCGCGCTCGAGGCCTAAGGTCAAAGTTCAAGGAGGCCCTCGCGCGAAAGGCGGGGGGGACGGGACTGCGCGCTCAACGTCGCTACTTCGCAGGCCCCGATTGGCTCCCCGAGGCAGCCGTGGGCGGGGCTGCCCTGCGTGACGCACGCACGCAGCGTCGGGCGAGCGAGCGAGTGCGCGCGCGGGGACGGTTAGTTGAGGAAGAGGGAAGGAAGGAAGCCTCGTTCGAAGGGTGAGAACCTCCTCCCCCTCCTCCCACAATGCAATGCTTTCTGGGCTTAGAATAGGACTCGGCAGCGAGCAGACGAAGCAGCGTGTAATATTGGTATGTGTAGGGTAGCCCTGCGCGCGGAGAGATACAGGCCAGGTTTCGGGGTTTTGTCGTCCCCCCCCCCCACTCGTGGAGTCCAGAGGGGCGTTAGGAAGGTCTACCCGCGAGCGCGTTCACCGTCACGCGGTTGGGTGAAATAGTACAAAGGATGCGTGTCGCTCAGCTCTCTCTCGGCTGGTCTCTCTCCCACGTGCAGGTCCTTCTGCAACTTCTGGGGCCGCTTTCGATGGCGGCAGCCGCTCTTAAAGTACGAAAAGTTGCACGTGGCAAGAGCTGCGATCCTCTGCCCGTTTATCTCAGAAGGAGGCCAGTCCTTGAGCTCAGGGTATGCTTCTCAGTAAAAATGTGTGTAAGGCTGCAGGTTTCTTTTGTTCAGGCTTCGGTTGTCCATTAAGTGTGCTGCATGGTGGTTTACTGCGATTCTCTTTACTATCTTCTATCTGCAAATTGCTGTCGTGTCCTCCCCCAAGGTGTCCGTTCCTCATGAAGCCAGTACATCCTGTAACAGGCTTCTGGATTCTAAGCTTAGAATAGAATAGAATAGCTTGCAGAATCTTAACTGATCCCACTAAGGTTACGGTCCTAAACACACTTATAGAAGAATAAACTTACTTGACGTTGCTGCAGCATGCTTCTGAGTAAGCATGCTTTTGCATGAGATTGTGGTATTGGGCTTCTTCAAGTCTTAAAACACAAAGACTTGGAAATAAGCAATCCATGGTGCCTGCCTCCATTTAGGAGTCTTGAGTAATTGCAGCCCTAAGCACACCTGCCTTTGTGAACCCGGATCCAGTGAACCCTTGGCTCTTAGCTCTTGGAGTTGTATTTTCACTACATATATGGGTTTAAAAGTATGGGTAAAATGAGTGAAAAAGTGTGCTGGGCTAGATAGGGCTTTGGTCTGATCCAGGAGGCCTCTACTTAGGTCTTTTCAAAAGCAATTTGCTAATTTTGTTTTAAATTTGATTAGCACTCTCATAGACAGCAGAGTTTCAAGTAGTTGCTCTCATAACTTTAGTAAACAGATAGTCATAAAGTTTGAATGTGTGGTGGTGTACAAAGGAGGAGGATTTACCCTCTGTTTTGCTTATAGTCATAAGTCCAAAGATGTTCACTTAGAGCCTCTTTCCTGCAATGAACTGTGCAGAAGTTTCTGGACTACAGTTCCCATTAACCCCAGCTTTCAAGTGCAAGGAACAGGGGTAATACCTGTTGTAGCCCAACAACATCTGAAAAGCACCATGTTGGCTACGCCTGGAGAGGTTCAGCTTGACTGGTGACAGGCACTAAGGATTCTTTATGGGGGATTTCCTGAAGAAATCCTGAAGATTTCCTGAAGACTTTGTAAATAGGGAAAGTTCCTCCTGGTCTGTTCCTTAGACCTCAAGAACACCAACCTAGCTTCATGGCACAGTCAAGAGTCACTGCACCATTGTTTTACAACCATTTGCTTTCAGTGAAAGCACACACATAATATTGCAGTCTTTAGCACATTTACTAGGAAGTAAGTCCTACTGAAAATAGTGCATTGTTTCCAAGTAGACTTACATAGTATTGCACTGCATATCTTTCAAGTGAATTCAACAAGACCTAAAAATGCTTTAAATTGGACTGAATAGTGCCCGTTATATATCCCAGTGTGTGAAAGAGGGCCTTCTTGGTAGTGGCGCCCGCCCTGTGGAACGCCCTCCCATCAGATGCCAAGGAAATAAACAATTGTCTGACTTTTAGAAGACATCTGAAGGCAGCCTTGTTTAGGGAAGTTTTTAATGTTTGATGTTCTATTGTACTTTTAATTCTGTTGGGAGCCGCCCAGAGTGGCTGGGGAAACCCAGCCAGATGGGCGGGGTATAAAAATATTATTATTATTATTATTATTATTATTATTATTATTATTATTATTATTATTACTATTATCATTATCATTATTATTATGTTAACTGGGGTCCATTCTTGCTCATACCTAAATACTGGTTTCTGTAGGCTTAAAAGACTTTCATCTGCATTATGCAGCCTCCAGCCCAATTAATTATTGTGAAAACACTTGCCAGGTTTGCATTGGTACAAGCAATATACTGATGTCCTACTATGAGGTTTCATAAGGCACTCTCCTAATAACCTGAAATAAGATGTATGTGTATTTGTCCTGGCAAATAGCAAAAGGACAGGGATGAAGAAACAGGGATTGGAATGGAGCCCAGGAAGATGGTCTGAACAAAGTCACACCAGTGTGACTGGCTCACAAAAGAAAGTGGGTGATGTACTCATAAAGTTGGCTAAAACATTTCTCCCTAGGTCTGCTCAGGAGCCGTGTGAAGGAACCACTGTTGCAACACCGGAAGCTGGGCAAGATGTCGGGAGTGTTGAGCACAACGCTGAGCAGCCTCAACAGCGACTCGTACTGCGAGTTCAGCATGTATCGGGACCAGCACTTCCAGGGAAGTCGTTACCTGCAAGAAAAGTCCCTGAAAAACTCCTGCACACTTTATGTGGGCAACCTCTCTTTCTACACCACAGAGGAACAAATTCATGAGCTCTTCTCCAAGTGTGGGGATGTCAAGCGCATAGTCATGGGGCTAGACAAAGTGAAGAAAACCCCCTGCGGCTTCTGCTTTGTGGAATACTACACGAGAGCAGAAGCAGAGCATTCTATGCGGTTCATCAATGGAACCCGTCTGGACGACCGCATCATCCGAACAGACTGGGATGCTGGGTTTAAGGAAGGGCGGCAGTATGGCCGTGGGAAAACAGGTGGCCAGGTACGAGATGAGTACCGAACAGACTACGATGTGGGCAGAGGGGGCTTTGGCAAGATTATTCAGCAGCAGAAGACAAATCAGCAGTCAGTGATCTACTAACGGCTTTTTGGGAAGTGAGAGCTGGTAAAGATAATAAAAAATAATTAAAAAGGGGGGGAGCTATGTGAAAATGCAGTGATCACATTGCTATGCGCAAGGAGGCTAGGAAAAGAGAAAGCTTCAAGAAACCATGCACACAAAGCAGAGAGTCTAGCACCATAACTCGGGAAAGAAAGAGGAACAACATCTTGCTAGTGACTTCAATAGTTCTTAACTTTCTGTCAATGCACTTGCTGTGGGTATTTCTCCTTCCCATGAAGATTAACTTTACAGGCATCCTGTTCATTTACTTTGAAGTAAACACAGTAAGATTTATTCCCACCTGCTAAGTAAATACTTTCACAACTCTAGTTCTCTTATTCCCTACAACTGCTGTGCAGAGCTGCTAGTGAAGTGGCTGATTCCATACCGTTGATGAACTCTATCCTTGCCTCAGATATTCCTTGTTGAATGTATGATACACTTTTCAGGGAAGATAAATCAACTTATTTGCCTAGCAAAAATTGCAGCTGGTCGTTAAAATAAAGGCCATTGTCTATAACAAAGAGGTTAATTGATTGCAACTGTTTCTGCTTTCCTATACATTTGGTTTCTGTTCCTGGGTGACAACTTTGTGACCATGGAAATGCAGAACTCTCTCATGATGTGTAATGGGGGAGTCTGTCGCCCCATAAAGATGGTGAGTCCCAGCAGCCCCAGACACTGTGCCTTCTGCTTGCTTTCTTTTTAGTGCGGAGGTTTTCGGTCTCTACTCTCTAATTCCCTGCTGTCTGTATTAATTTGCATAGACCAGCTGTAGTTTTGTATGACCTGTATTGATTTGTACACCATGGTTTCAGGATGCAAGCACAGCACATACCATATTTTAATACACTATTCCATCAGACTGCAGTCTCCTTAAACTGTTCAGTTTCAATGTGTTTTTAATAAGAACTTTGTATCTAAGCCTGTTTGCTTTTTCTCTCCCACTCCATCTCTTTTCCTTTTGTGCCTGGTCTTTTAGCATGTAAACCTTAGGGCAGGGACTGTTGGGGGGGGGGAATATGGTGATGGGCATTTTTATACACCCCAAAACTGCTTGCTATGTCAGCCCTACATGAGACTTGCTGACTTATTTTGGTATATTATTTCAGTAAATATTATTCAAGATGGCAGCTGGTGGTATTTCAGTTATTCCATTGCAGGATTTTATTTTATTTTGTCCTACTACTGAAACTCGGATCTGTGATAGGCAACCACTTCCCCACTTCCTCAGGATGTTCCCCCCTCCCCTACTGTTCTGATTCAGATAGGGCTCTTTGTTAGCATGGATTGCCATGACTATATGTTGCCAGATATTTGACATCTGCAGAAGAACTTTATAAGGCTCGAACACATACCTGGAAGGAGGGGATGGCGGGCTAGATGATGGAACTGACCTAAAACAACTGGTATACCTTTATTTTGGCACTACATTATTTCCTGCAGGAACCACGTCTATTATTTGTCCACTACAGCAGGGTATTTAACGGGCACAATGGAAGCAGTGAGAGTCTAAGCTAAGGAATGGCCAACCTATGGGCTTCCGGTTGTTGTTGAACTTACAATTCCCATCAAACCTGATGGTTGGGGATGAGGGAGATGTAGTCCAACAACTTCTGGAGGGTCACAGCTTAGCCACCCTTCATCTAAGTAAAGTATAGATAGCAACTTCTACGTTAACTGTGATGCCTCCATTGGACTTGCTACCCTGCAAAGACATCACAGAGAGGGTGGGCAGATAATGATGAGGAATAGAAAGAGCTCAAAAAAATGGAAGAGTCTAAGCCCGGGAAAGGTCTTAGTGGATTGGTGGCTGAGAACCTGGGACTGCAAAAGGAGTCTGACCTGAGATAGGGTCCCAGCGGATTGGAAGTTGGAGCTCTGAAGTTCTGATTCCATAGGAAAGAACACCAGCCTCACCCTCTCCCAAAGCCATGCCCATTCCTTTGTTATATAACATTCCAGTGCCTGGATAAATATAGTTCTTGTCATTTTTTAAAAAATATATATTTGGCTCCTGGTGTGGGGGTTTCTGGCATCATTACCTATTTTGGCATCAGTTCAAATCCTGATCTAGAACTGAAAGGGTTTCATTCTTGACACTGGTTGCAGTTCCAGCCTACAAACCAAAGTGCAGAAATCCCTAAGCCAGTTTTTGATCTTTTCAGTATAAGCCTGAAGTAATTAAGTTAAGCTTTAAGTAGTTTTGTGAATCATCAGTTCTACTGGCCTTTCCTAAAATTAGAATTCCAAGTTTGAAGCAAAAACTAAGGCCAATTTCATAATCTAATATTACTCCATTAATTTCAGTAGATTGATTTGGCCCATTTGGGGCTGAGTCCAGCATTTTTCTTGTAAGCAAAGAAAGGTTTTCATAGTTAAATTTGCACTGGTATAAATGGCTGAAATTAACTAACACAGTCCATCCATCATGCAGGCTCAGTTCTCCAGCATAGCCAGATTGTGCTAACACAGCACAAACTGAATAAAAGTAGATGGCCTTATGGTGGGCTTTTTCTCTCCTCCCTTGACATCTGAAGGCAGCCCTGTACCAGGAGGTTTTTAATGTTTGATGTTTTAATATGTGTTACATGTACTGTAAGTTGCCCAGAGTGGCTGGGTAAACCCAGCCAGATGGGCGGGGTATAAATAATAAAAGTATTATTATTATTATTATTATTATTATTACTGCTGCTGCTGCTACTACTACCACTACAAAGTGGGAAGAAAGAGTCCTTACAGTTATAGAATATTGACAGAGCCTTTTTCATTAGGCAAGGGTTTGACATCTGGCACGTCTGTATTAAGGGAAATGTATGTCTAGCTCGCTAGGTAATTCAGAGTAAAATCTAATTACTTGGTATTCCAGAATTCTGGCTCATAGGATCAGCCGTAAGATTTCTACTGACGCAAAGGCTAGAGCCCAAGCCCAGTCCTTGAGTAGAACTCAAGTAAGTCACCCAGGTGCCAAAGGCACGACAGAAGCCAAAGGCATCTGGCAGCCTTTTTATTGACTCCAGAGTGAAGTTAGGAACTACTATACTCCTGTATCGAAGAGAATATATGACAAGTGGGGCAGGGCAACATATTGTGGTGTCCTTCTTGCCATGGGCATAGCCAGGATTTTTGTTAGGGGCCCCCCAAAAAGTTGTTGAGCTCTTCTTCTTTTATTTCTTGCTATGAACGTGATTCTACTCTGGCTGCTGCAATGAGGGCAATTCTACCCAGTCCAGAAAAACTAGAATGAAGCATAAGAGATTTGGGTATCATATTCATTCACACACATACACATGCACACTTATCCCTCAGTGTAAATAAGCACATTCAGCAAAATTGAGGCTGTAGTCCTAAACAGATTTGGATGTTATGAGTAAGTAAAATAAATTGGTCTTAATCCTAACCAAGACTGCCATTTTATCTGCAGGTGAGCATGTATAAATCCAACCCAATATCTTATTCTGAATACGATTGTGGTGTTTAGGATTAGCGTGTCCGTATCTAGCAGATATTATCACAATATGTGGTTAAAATTATATGCTTATATTTGTTACCAATGTTAGCATGAAAATATGGTGAGGGTAACCGTAGTTTTAAACTGTATGTGCCTGGGTTCTTCTGCCTCATTAGTAGGATCCAGTAAAGGAAAGCATCCAGAGTTGAATTGCCAGTTACTGTCGGACAGTACTCGGGGTTTGCTTGTCCCACCCTGGAAAACATGGGTCCAAGTGGTTTTGCTTTTGCACCACTGATTTCTCCCAGAAAACCCAATTGACATTTGATTCAGCAGCAAACAGTGGTGTTTCCTTGGGGGAAAGTAGCAGGGCGAGTGGAAATGTGGTTGAGCCCTTAGACAGTCATCCTCCAAACATCTGCATAGAACAGATCTTCTAAGTCAAGCATTCTGCTGTGGTTTTTGTTCCCTGTGGACAGTTCCTTGAAACAATATGCCTTTCAAGGCAGGGATTTTCTCAGCAATTCATTGCTCAGAATCCTGCTTCTCAAATAACATTGTTAAAGGAAGCAATAATGTAGAAGTGATCAAGCGATAAGCATGTTCAGTTAGCCGCTGTTTGCTAGAGTGTCATTGAGAGATCAGCTGCTTCATCCGGCCCTCCTCTCCTGCCAGCTCCTCAACCTTTGCCCATACTGCAGTGTTTCATTTTTATTTGTTATTTTTTTAGCCAGGCAGAGTGCTTGCAGGGCTAACCCAGCTCCCACTTCTGGCCTTCTAAAGCCTGCAGAAGCAATTGGAACAATCCTGGGGTGATTTTTCTACCAACGGTTGAAAAGCAGTGCAGAACTATTCCCCCAGGGTGGCGGGAGGGAGGGAAGGAAGCACTGCAGGGTTGTTCTTGCTGTCTTCAATATTTGAAACGATAATACATAAAAGAGAAAGCAAGCGAGACTCCTGGTTTGTGTGTTTGTTGCTTTACTATTTCCCTGAGCTGAAAATAGTACTGCAGTGCTACTTGAACTGAATCGCTTTGGCCCTCGAGGGCTGAGAGATGCCATTGTACTATTCAGCATATTTGTCGAAGTGAGACAGGGGTGCCCATTTCTCCTTTTTGCTTTCTATATTGCTACTGGGTTATATGAATCTATTACCTAGGTTTGAATCCATTACCTATGAATCTTTAATAGAACATATAGGGTCAAGGGATGAATTTGATTAACCCACAGTAAGTATTTCAAGACAGTCAGTGTGGGTGGTAGCTGTACAGAAATGCCTTATATTTAGCACCTACAGGTAAGTGCTGTTTTAAAACACTTCACAGGACTACAAGCTAAATGACATATAATAATAAAAAGACGGGGGAATAAAAAGTGTATATGTGGAGGAAGATTCATTTGATTAATTTCATCAACAAAGAAGGCTTGGAAAATATACAGGTTTTCAAACACTGGTTTTTTAAAAGGAGAGTAGGGGCTATACGTCATGAATTGCACCAGTAACCTTGTGCAAGTCACCATCTCTTAGTCTAACACACCTCACAGTTTTCTTAAAAGCATAAAATGTTATAATCCCATCAATGTCATTTTCAGCTCCTTGGGTGCATGGGATGTGAATTCAATTTATAGAGAGTAGCAACAATTGAAATTGATAACCAACTTTAATTATCAGTGGCAGTGGAAAATAAGATCAAAGTATTTAGTCAAGTATAAGAGAAAATGGGTAGGAATGAGCAAACATGACAATCCTAACCTTAATTGTGGGGGAAAAAATGCAAATTGATGTGGTGCTTGTGCTGATAAATAGTCTTTCACGTGATGGCACAGACAAGCTTTCGATACAGCAATTTATTTACTTTTGGCTCTCATAAACATGTTTGGAAGAAAGCTTCATTGATTTTAGTAGGACTTAAAATAATTCAAATCAGCATGTTAGAGTTAAAAAGGGATTCTAAGCGTAAATATGGCTAATTAATGTTATGGATCCAACCCAAATAACTTCATTTGAAATTATACGTAGAGGTAATTTAAAAAGTGGCAGTAACAAGATTACACACCGTCACTGTGCCCCTTCCTATAACCACATGGTTACGGGAAGTGAAATGTAGTACGTTATTGTCCCTTGTAGCCTCAGTCTTTTAACTGGAGCTTTAAATGCAACAAGCAGTACAGTAGTTAGAACATCACTGCTGGAGAAAAACTCATTTTATTAAGAATAGAAATGTTTTTGATAGCAGTAGGAGCTTATGATTTGTCAGGAGTACAAACGCAGAAATAGTTTTCAGTCCTTTCAAGCTAGGCCAGGTCAGAATGTTTTGCTGCCTGAGGCATAGCAGCAAATAATCTCTGCTCCCCCTCGCCCCCAATTCAGTCAAAGTGCATAGTACCCGTAAACATGCACAAAATTGGCTTTAAAGGAACACCTTCTTATCAGCTGGTGGACCAGACAAAACCCACATTATTATGCCTCCTGCCTCCCTTTCCTATAAGGCCAAATATATGAATCCTATAACCCCCAAAACTGGAGGGTGCGGCTGGCTGATCTGAATATAAGTCATACTGCAGTATATCCTATGGGTTTGGGCATTCTTTTCCTTCTACAGCACGATCTGTTCCTGCTGTGGAGGCTCAGGAGGAGGGTATGGAGTTGCCGCCCCTCAGCATCTGTCACCTCATTTTGCCTAATGGTAGGGCCGTCCGGCCCTGCTTTTACACAGCATTTGCATTTTGAATGGACCTAAATATATACATCTCTCCCCCCACCCACCCATTATGGAACGTTAATTGTGACCTCATCAGCTTCACACATTTTCAGTGCCATGAGGTCACAATTAATGTTCCATAATGGGTGGGTGGGGGGAGAGATGTATATATTTAGGTCCATTCAAAATGCAAATGCTGCGTAAAGCATAGAAGGCCTGTTACAAATTAGGAGCCTATTTGTAAACGTATACATAGCATAAGGGTAGGGAGCAGATTGGGCCCTCCCAGCTTTGGGACCCACCCCAGGCCAAAAACCCCTCCACAATCCCATTTCTGCAGGACATGTGCTGGCCCTGATTCAAACACCTGGAATGTTTTTACTTAGAGCCATAGTACTTCAACATGGAACCCATGAGCCACATGCTTGGCGGAAGGGAGGTGGGAGTGAGGCCAAAATTTGACGTCCAGCCCTCATGCTGCCTTTCCAAAGCTGGATAGATAAAGCTCAGGGCTTTGGGAATAAGGTGTGAGGCTCTGGCAAGGCCCTAGAGCCCTCCCACCTTCTTCCCAAAACTGGGAAAATGCCAACTAGGCCTTGGGAAGGAGGAAGGAGGGCTCTAGGACCCTGTCAGAACCCCTTCTTCCCAAAACCCAGCGCCTCACTTGCCTGGGCTTTGGGAAGGCAGCGCAAGGGCTGGGGGACATCAGATGTTGCTGAGGGCCACCAATAAAGGCCTTGAGGGCCGCATGTTGGACCACCCATATTTAAATGAAGGATACAGAAGTGGCTGTGCACATGTGTAGAAAGTAGCCTACCATACAAAGATCAAATTTACATTTGTTTCCCCACCTACTTTTGCCTCTGCCCCCCGAAGAAAGCAAGCACCAAGCATGCTATCATATATTGTGGAAATTTAGCCAGGAATTTTATAGCTCTCATTATTATTATATTGAGGAAAGCTTCTTAAAGGAAGTCTGCTGTGAAAGCTTGATAGCTATGCAACTCTAAACAATATAAAAATTAAACTAATATTGATTGAGCATCTATAATCAACTTTGCTTCAGTAGCTCCAGAAGTGTTAATGGTGCTGGCCATCTTACAAATATAGCAGCTCAATTCTTTTCTGACTCATTCAGTTGTTGAGCGCTAGTATTTGTTGTGTGTGTGTCATAGCACATGGCCATGCACCTCATTTCTGAAGCGATAGCTTGTGTGGTTTTTAAATGGTCATAACGGGAAGAGCTTATTTCCTCTTGAGATAGATATACAGCAACGAGCCATAAGTACTAAAAACACAATTAATAGCTAATAAGATAGACCAAATTCCTCCATTACTGGCTGTGTGTGTGTGTGTGTGTTTGTCTGTTTTGCAATATAGAAAAAAAAAGACTCTAAAATATCTGAAATTGGCAAATTCGATGAATCCTGTTAGCAGTTGTGAAAATGAGAAAACCAGAAATGGCTTTTAATCTAATTAGCATTTCAAATTAGAATGAAGGCAATTGGGGGGGGGGGAGGCTCTGCAGATAGTGCTGTTGCTGATTTGACATTTGCTTCCTGGCCTTGCTCCAACTATCATTTCCAGGCAAGATAAAACATTCTGGATCTACCCACAAGAGTAAAACAGATAAATAAGTGCTTTCCTTTTAGCCACACAATTCAGTTTAGGGAAAGGACAGTTCAGAAATTCTGTCCCAGGAGCTGCAAAACCTTCCCTGATTTCCTGCATTCCGGCTCCAATATCACAGCCTTCATTTTTCTCAGAGGAGGCATACAGATAAATCCTGAAGGCAGCAGCTTAAAGAAACATTCACTGTCCATCATTCTGCGTATTTAGTTTTTTAGCCTGTTGCATTCCAAAAGACAAGGGGCAGATAAGAACATATGGAAAGTCTATGAAATATCCAGCTAAAACAAAGGAAAAGCAGTGCAGCAAGACTTCTCCCTTTTAGGTAAAAGGTAAAGGTACCCCTGCCCATTCGGGCCAGTCTTGCCAGACTCTAGGGTTGTGCGCTCATCTCACTCAAGAGGCCGGGGGCCAGTGCTGTCCGGAGACACTTCCGGGTCACGTGGCCAGCGTGACATCGCTGCTCTGGCGAGCCAGCGCAGCACACGGAACGCCGTTTACCTTCCCGCTGGTAAGCAGTCCCTATTTATCTACTTGCACCCGGGGGTGCTTTCGAACTGCTAGGTTGGCAGGCGCTGGGACCGAACGACGGGAGCGCACCCGGCCGCGGGGATTCGAACCGCCGACCTTTCGATCAGCAAGTCCTAGGCGCTGAGGCTTTAACCCACAGCGCCACCCGCGTACCCTTGAGACATCACCTTGCCAACAAAGGTCTGAGACATCACCTTGCCAACAAAGGTCCATATAGTTAAAGCTATGGTTTTCCCAGTAGTGATGTATGGAAGTGAGAGCTGGACCATAAAGAAGGCTGATCGCCAAAGAATTGATGCTTTTGAATTATGGTGCTGGAGGAGACCCTTGAGAGTCCCATGGACTGCAAGAAGATCAAACCTCTCCATTCTTAAGGAAATCAGCCCTGAGTGCTCACTGGAAGGACAGATCCTGAAGCTGAGGCTCCAATATTTTGGCCACCTCATGAGAAGAGAAGACTCCCTGGAAAAGACCCTGATGTTGGGAAAGATTGAGAGCACAAGGAGAAGGGGACGACAGAGGACGAGATGGTTGGACAGTGTTCTCGAAGCTACCAGCATGAGTTTGACCAAACTTCAGGAGGCAGTGGAAGACAGGAGTGCCTAGTGTGCTCTGGTCCATGGGGTCACGAAGAGTCGGACACGACTAAACGACTAAACAACAAGAATTCTGAAAGATAGTCTGGCAGAGCAGTTCTGAAGGAGTGGGTGTGTGATCTAGCACTACAGCCCAAGCCATAATGGCTCGCTCTGGCCACTGCTGAATACTTGGGGATAGCTTCTTGGCAATTTCCCCCTACAACAGCTCCAGGCTGATGGGCCTAAGGACTGGGTCCCTTGGAGCTTCACAGCTATGAGCCCAGGAGATCCCAAGCCACTTGCATCCTGTCTCCACAACATAACGCCTCATATGGGCCCTTCCTACTTCCTGTTGCCAATGGCATAATCAGAAGTGGTAGCTTTCTACCTATTAGGGCACATTTGGGACCTCTACTACAGCAGAGCAACCAATACCAGCAGTGTTTTCTTCCATCTGCAAGTCCTCTGGAGGGTCTCCATCCTAACCCACCCACCCTCAGCCATTAACACTCAGGGGTTAGGACTGTGCTAGGATTACCCACCATATGTTTTTATGGGGTGTGTGGAGGAGAAACTCTACAGTATTAGTTATGCACATGTTGGAAATAATAAAAACAGACACTCTGAATATATATTCATACGGCAGCACTTGTGATTAACATTCTGCAAATGGGGACCCAGTGAAAATGTCACCAGCGAAGGGCAGAAATTGGCTCAGTCTCCGCCTGGCAGGAGGTAAATTGGGCTCAAAGGTTTGTATCGTCCATTCCCTCACCCCTTTTAGGCCTCAGGTTAAAACGAAGAAAGTGGAAAGTCGATTGCTTGTTCTCCACCCCCTGCCAGCCCTTGCATGCTCCTCTGTTGCCAGGGTTACTGAATTTCAATATTCAGTTTGGCTTTATTAATAAAGTTTAAATATTCTCCACTAAAACCAAACAGACACACACTGTTTCCAATGGCTTCATCAAATCGAACTCTAGTAATTTGCAGCTCGTTCCGATGTATGATTACACAGTCCCCTAGGTTTTCAACTCTGGACAAACCGCCTTTGAAAATGCTGTCTGAAGCAGAGGATCTTGTAACTAAAACATAGTTGCTTACCGTTTAAAAATTGGGCAATAAGGGATGAGATGCTGACATTCCAGTGCAGTGTGCTCCCAATGGCTGACTGCCACTATGAGTTGGACCACCAAAGTCTGCACTTGTGCTCGCAATTGCTGCAGATATGCAGGTGGGGCAGGACTAGCCCACATGACCCTCTCATGCATGTTTTAAGGAAGACGGTAGCACATGTTTTGTATGAAGAAGGTCCTGGGTTCAGTTCCTGGCATCTCCCTATAGGGCAGGGAAAGATTCCTACCTGAAACCCTGTAGAGCCACTTGCCAGACAACAATGAACTAGATGAGCCAATAATATAACCATCCTATGAGGGGGTTCATTGAAGCGTCATAATATATCCACTCAGCTCCCACCTTTTCCTTCCATGCCTTCTGAAATAAAATGTCTTAACTCAAGTGCCTTTTACACCTGAAATGTATATTTTCAGGACCCTGTCTGTTTTTTGTGTTTTTTTAATAGTAAGATCACCTGCCCAGGGATCTTAAAATGAAGGGCAGGTTCATCATCATCAACAACAACAACAACTAAATGACTATCATAAGCAAGGAGTGAGAGTGTTAAACAGGGAGAGAGTGCTGAGCATGTGGGTGTATTTCATATCCCCACCTGCCCCTTGTTGCTTCTTCCACCTTCTGGGAAATGAAATTGTCATCGAGGCAATTGAGGAATTTGTTGGACTTTACATTCATGGCAGGTGGTGCTGTGGGTTAAACCACAGAGCCTAGGGCTTGCCGATCAGAAGGTCGGCGGTTCAAATCCCCGCGACGAGGTGAGCTCCCGATGCTCAGTCCCTGCTCCTGCCAACATAGCACTTTGAAAGTATGAAGTGCAAGTAGATAAATAGGTACCGCTCTGGCGGGAAGGTAAACGGCGTTTCCATGTGCTGTTCTGGTTTGCCAGAAGCGACTTAGTCATGAGCTGTATGCCGGCTCCCTCGGCCAGTAAAGCGAGATGAGCGCCGCAACCCCAGAGTTATCTGCGACTAGACCTAACGGTCAGGGGTCCCTTTACCTTTACATTCTTGAAGTTGAAGTTTCCCATGCAAGAAAACACACAGAGGCCACATAACATAGTACACATATTATATCCTTCACAACCATCATGCTACTGCTATTAATTTTTATTGATTTATTAGTTTAATAAATAAATTGTTATCCAGGTTAAATCTGCATGTAGTATGGGAAGAGAGGTTAGCAGCTACTGTGATCATGTAGCACTTAAACATTGGCCTATTTTGATGATGTCCTGTAATATCTATATTACTGATAAGATCTGTCATGTTGTAATAAAATTTTGTTTTTCATTCATACAGAAATCCAGTACTTCTCCTTTAAGTTCTGGCTTGCCTGAGACCTGCAAACTCATATATGAGTATTCTGAATTGCAGGCGATATTAAATTCTGTGTAAGGTGATCTGTATTGCAAACACTAAGGAAATGTAGGGGGCATTTTTCTATCAACAGGAGCAATGCACTGGTTTATTAAAGGTAAGCTGAGGACAATATGTCAAACTGGAGGCGGTGGGGAAAGGAAAGCACTTTCCATGATTAGGCAGAGAGAGGAAAAAATCACAAACCTCATGACATCATAAGTACTAAATAGTGTCAAGAACAAATTACACTAGCATCTCCCCTTTCTGCCACAATGTCACCTTATGTAGGCACAGGAAAATTGCTCAGCAGCCATACTTCATTATCTGATGGCTGAGAGCAGCCAGAGTCATCTATCATTGCAGTTCATATTTCAGGACCAATCAAAGTTGGCTTCAGACAGTTAAAGACAATAATCACTTCAGCTGTCAATGTTTTCTCTCAGTTTTCCATTCAAAAAATATTCATGGAACAAGTCTCCTCCCCCCCCCTTACTGTATACAAAACACACACACACACACACACACACACACACACACACACTCTTACTGCACGAGTCATGGCATGTTTAGAAATTGAAAATGCTGTCAAAAGAATATGTTAAAATGGCTTGAGCATGGGAAAGAAACTAACAAAATGGGTGCTGGGTTCTTTTTTATGAGGACTACATGAAAATAAAGACCTAGAGCCATAGATGTGTTTCAAGTCTAATTCATGCTCCTAGAGTTAAAGCTCCCGATATGTAAACTTGAATCACATTCTGTGCCAATTGCAAAAGCATTTTGTCTACTGCCCTAAAACTTGTAATTCCAATGATAAAAACAACTTCACTCAAATTCTGTAGCTTTATTCTTATCCCTTCCAACCAAACCCCAGGAAATGATTATGATATGGGCAATTATATACCACATCAGTTCGAAACGATCTAATCTGCACTGATGCAGAGGTCCTGAAGAAATATTGCGTAAAGACAATCCCATCAGCCACAGTTTATTCATTTCACTTTCCTGTGTAGAAAACTGAAGATGCATTCAGAGGGGCAAAATTCTATGCCTTCCAGAGAGTTACCTTTGTCAAAAAAGTAATTTAGAAAAGGATAGTGTACCTCGAATGAAAACTGGAACACCAAATGTATGTCTATTTGAACTATTCATTATTATTAAAGAAGTAATGGTGCATCCATTTCTATGGGCAGGGTATAGGAATGATGGGCTACAGAAAAAGGCTCACACTTTTGCAGCTGCATCTCTATGTGCATGTGGATAAATGCTGTATATGTCTATGTCCATTTGGGGTTCCCCTTTTTTTTTTTTTTTTTTGTAAAAATATATATGAGGTGCCCATTTCTCATACATTGATCAAAGTGCTGTGGGTGCCAGCACAAAATGGCTGCCATGGGCAGCAAGAAATAAAGGTTCCATTGTGCCAAGCTGGTGAGCACTGTTAACAAAAGAAAAAAAACCCAAAAAGTGAATATCTGTTTATGTTTGCGTCTGAAAAGGGGGGGGGGGAGTTCTGTTGCCTCTATGGCAGAGTTTGAGGCCTTGTTTGGTTACAATGTTGTAGCCTTCGATGTTGGTGACAGTTTCTGAGGGGAGAGAGGCATTATCACTTTATGATTTTATTAGACGGCCTGGATCGGGACAATTTATTCTGATTGGTGTGGGCAACAGCAGATTCCCAAGGGGCAGAGGTTCCAGTCACTTGGAGGTTAAATGTCCAGGAAAAACCAAGCGGTTGGGATTACAGCAGTTGAGTCGGTGGGGGGGAAAGGTGATGCAGAAAGTGCGAGGAGTAAATCCAGAGAACAGCTGAGGGGGAAATTGAGGTGTGGATATCAATGCCCACTGTGCTTACTCATCTGGTAAAGATCAAAAGGGGCACGGCGACTGAGTTGGTATGAGAGGTTGCCCCGCGTAAAGGTCTTACCAGCGGGAGGCTGCACAAATGACGTAAACTGTCCAAGCAGCTAGAAGGACAACCAGAATCACAGTGGATTGTGAGAAGTTTAGGGAATTTGGCCAGAGGTATGAGCCACTTAGGGGCTGGCGCCAGCAACAAGGTGTCCCGAGTCTTCATAAATGGCCATCAAGCATCTTTAAGACCCCAGTAAGTATCATGTATATACTGATGGATATGGCATGTCTTTCATGAATGAACAATTTTAAAGTTCACCCTGTCATCCTAGTATTGGTGTCCATTCTCATTCCTAAGCCTAATAAGCCAACTACTAGGAGGTTTTGCAAGTATTCTGAGAGAAAATTGTGGCAGCGGAAAATTAAAGAAATACAAATACCTAAACCTTTGTTTATACAAGTGAAGCTGAGGGAACCAGTATTCCTAACACTGTCCCACACCCAAAGTTAATTTAGGACCCTTGCCTGGCCTAATTTGGCTGAAATATGTGGAGCAGACAGTGGCGAAGAGAAATCTTACAGTATCATTCTATGTGTGTATCTGCCCATGAATTGTTAAAAATCTATTAATCTAACAGTAACTAGGCTGTTGGTTTCAATTAAGCACAGTAAATTGTTGTCATAATCTAGCAGATATTTGGTTTCAGGAATATATGTCACTGTGTCCTTTTTTAAAAAATTCTCTTTCACTACATGTCCTGTAATAGCCCTCTGGGCAGCTTACAAAAAGCTTTAAACAACAATAATTATTATTGCACAGTTGCATTGCAATGTTCATTTTTGTGCTGTTTAGCTTTTATTCTTAAAAAACATTTTCCTATTCTATTGTGGCTTTTTATTCTGCAGGATAATGTCTGGGTAGCACATAAATATTTTGGTATTCTCTGAGATGGTTGGCCAAGGTAATGCAACCTGTGTGATGTTAGTGTTTATCTGCAGGGCAGTACAAATTATTGTAACAATGTGCAGTAACCAGTTTATCTGCAGGGGTTTTTCCTTCACTTTAAAAATAAATAAATGTTAAAGTATTTTATTTGTCACAAATGGATTTCTAAACTTCAAAAACTAGCATAAACATATGGAATATTATATAGTATTTAAAAAGTAATAAAATTGGCATGTTAGGGGCTCCATTTGTCCATGACTGCTATCTTATTTGTCAGTCTGCTGCACTTATTATTTATTTTTATTGTTTATTATTTTCAGTTAGAGACTGCTGACTATCTGGATATCTCAAAGCAGTTTACAAAATAGATGATAGATAGATAGTAGATACATACATACATACATACATACATACATACATACATACGACAGACAGACATTCCAAATACATAAAAAATATCCACAGCCATAAACACAATATAAAGTCAGAGAGCATTACAAGGCAACCTAATGTAAAATCTCAACCAACATAAAACACACTATTCATACAAACACTGTCACTCAATCCATTCCACTCAACCATTATAATAATTCATTAGCTTGTACATTATCTCTGTCAACCAACTACTCATACTTAAAAATATTACCACCCACGTAAAATGGATCCCTGACAAACACGTGTAAGATATTCTCCCCATCTCTGAAACACTAATGGGTCCATGCCCTACACGCACTGAATCATCTAATACTTCTCTCCTATCTCTAACCTGGGAGGGACCCAGTTCTGTACCAGACGGGCTTTCAGCCTGGGAGGTATAAAACTACTACTCTCCACTCATTCCCAACGACATAATCATAACATGCATGGCACTGCACAGCCACAACGCCTGATAATGGCGACAGTTACAAACATCAGCCTAAATCAAAAGGAAAGCAAAACTACTCTTGCTTCTCTAGTTTCTCTCTTATTAAAAACAAGTGCTTCAGCAACATACCAAACTCGTTCTGCAGGGAAAACAAGTTCCCCCTGACAACTCTTCGTTTTACTGATTAATTCCTATCTCCCAGCAGCCCCAGCAAGTTATGTTTACCTTGCTAACTCCATAGTTTTAGAAGTGAGGTTGGTACATATCAGCATGAGGAGAGCTGCTGAAAGCAACTGAAGTTCAAGTCCAAATAAGTTCAAGTCCAGTTATCACTGAATGAAAGTTACACAATGATTATCTGGTTGTAAAAACAAAAAGCTTGGAAAGCAGCCATCCAGGCCTCCTTTTACAGTGGTACCTCTGGTTAAGAACTTAATTCATTCTGGAGGTCCGTTTTTAACCTGAAATTGTTCTTAACCTGAGGTACCACTTTAGCTAATGGGGCCTGCCGCCGCGCCACTGCTACGCACTTTCTGTTCTCATCCTGAAGCAAAGTTCTTAACCCGAGGTACTATTTCTGGGTTAGTGGAATCTGTAACCTGAAGCGTCTGTAACCTGAGGTACCACTGTAGTTGCAAGGGCAATCTGGCAGAATTGCTTGGCATGGCTGGAAGGTGCATGGGTTTATTTAGCTGAAAAATGTCACACATTCCCTGAGACTTTGCATATTCCTCACATATTGCTTTTTAAGTAGTGGAACCCTACTGAAGTTAGTGGGATTAAACCAAGATAAATAATTTGTGAATTCTCTTCACCACCAGTTTCTGCCAAATGCACAATATAGGGATCATCTTACACAGAGCTGAAGTGAAACACTACATGGCTACTTGCAGTCATCTTTGCTATTTGCTGTTTTGAGAAGTAACAACTATTACAGGGGAAATTATTTAGTGTGCAGGACACACTACGAGAGAAAAACAGAGATTGAATAGGAATTGAGTCTGAGCTTACTGGTGGCAATAAAAGTTTGCCAGTAAGTATCAGCACTCCACCTGCTGAAAAGCTAGAGTACCGGCTTTGCCTCGCCTTGCAAGCTGCATCAGCTAGGAGTAGAATACTTGCAGTTATTCTCTTCTTGTATATTAGTAGGGGGGAAATGATTGTAGAAATGCTGTAAGTTCCCACGCATTACTTTCAAAGGAAGAGCTGTGTAAGTGCTGTGCCCTTGGAACTTAAGATAACTTAGGGCTGGGGCCATGTAACACTATCCTATTCTTCCTCCTGAGGGGTTTTGGGCAGTATACTGTACATGAAGTTTTACTCTTTAAAAAAGAGGGGGAAAGATTTAGACAGAAATGGCACATCACAGTGAGTTCTACTTTCTACTTTCCTTTTTGTGTTTTCAAAAAGCCAATGTTATATAAGGCAGAGAGAAGCTGCTTAATCCTTTCCCCCTGGGTAATTTTCCAGCTCAAAATCATCCACCACCATCACCTGCAGGGGAGAAGATACAGAATTTGTTTGCTGAACCACATTTTGCAACCTCATAAGTCTCATGCCAGAATGCAATACTCTTCATACTCACATGAAGGTATTAATACAAGCACACACAAAAAAGGCAATAGACTGTGTCCCATAGCAAGGTAAAAGCACAAAGAATTGACCTAAGCATATCGTAGGAGGTCTCTAGCCATAACAAGGTTAGTTAGATTATGTATGCCGCTCCACCTGGCTGCATTGGAGTTGTTCAGTTATGCAGAATTCAAAGCACAGTGTCAATCCCTATATCACTTTACAGGAGCAATGAGCGTGTTTCCATTTGTGGAGACACTTTAAAATATTTGAATTCTGATCAGAATAAAGAATCCAGTTGTTTATGCTGTTCAGAATTTCAATATTTTAAGTGTCTCCATAAATGGAAATATCACCATTGCTTCCTTCTAAAGTGATATGGGAATTGCCATTGTGCTTTGAATTATGCATCATTTTAAACAACTCCAATGCAGCCAGGTGGAGAGGCAGGCATACAAACAGAGGACATCACAATAGCTGGGGATCTATTCTACAGTAAGCTAGAGTAATGGTTCAGCCATCTTTGAAAGTGTGATATTTCCTTGGAACAACATTCATTGGATTGATAATATGTAGGTATGTAGGTAATATGTATCTTTCCATCCATTGCATGATATTATAATAATTCCTTAAGTTCATACTGTCCAGCTGTACTCTTTATTTTTGCCACTTGCTTTAACTTGTCTAGCAATACATGAACTTGTATTTCACAATTTTCACTTTGAGCAAGTTCCTGAACTTGAGTAAGCTTACTTTTCTGCATTCCATTCCCTAATATATAACCTGGCACTCAGTAGTTCACACTCTCCCAATTAAAATTTGGCCTTGAGTTTATTTAAACACTTTCCAACAAGCTATGCTGATGCCAGAACTGGTCAGACTATATTGTTTCCCTTGGCAAAAAATTATTTTGCTGCCTCGCCCCCATCTTGTTTCACACAGGGGAAACGTTGTATTTGTCCTTATTGCTATCCTTTTCCATGGAGTGAGTTACAGTGGTACCTCGGGTTAAGTACTTAATTCATTCTGGAGGTCCGTTCTTATCCTGAAACTGTACTTAACCTGAAGCACCACTTTAGCTAATGGGGCCTCCTGCTGCCGCTGTGCCGCCGGAGCCTGATTTCTGTTCTTATCCTGAAGCACTATTTCTGGGTTAGCGGAGTCTGTAACCTGAAGTGTATGTAACCTGAAGCGTATGTAACCCGAGGTACCACTGTATTGGGAAAACTAAAAATTGGGGTGGAACACATCTATTTCATGTGCAAGCCTTTTACCCCAAGTCTCAGGGCTAGGGAGAGAGACTGCATAACCTCCTTGAGGGTTTTCCATGGCAGTTCATGGTCCCTTGAATTCTCTCTCATGCTACATGCGCACACACAAGCACATGGCAACTGCCTGTGGGTTTGGGTTGGCCCTGACTGGAGCATAGCTGCTCACTGTTTGAAACATAGTTCTCCAAACTTAATTGCAGAGTTTGACTGCGATGTTCATTATTTAAATCTTGGAGCACCATCAGTTTTATTTTTACATTTTGGCATGTCGTGCTGTTTCCTACGCTTATTAAATCCACTCTGATAATTACATGCAAAAGAGCAATTAGAACAAGATAATTTAATCATGAAGAATTCATAATTTTAACTGCTAACTATCCAGAGATGATGGGAAATGATGGCATCTGCCTTCTATCCCACTGAAGAAACTTCGATACTAGAATGATGGGACCTATGAATAAAGATTTAAAATAAAAAGCAGCTAGGGTGTGCAGCAACTGTGAGATTCGCTTTGTATAAATAGCATTTGGAAGCAGCTTGATCCATTGCAGAGCTACTCGTGTGTTATTCTGATTTGATAACATTAGTTGGGTTTGAATTTGACCTGTTAAACCCAAAGCGATGTTTCAACCCCACTGACTAGTATGGAAAATTGGATGCAGATGGCAGACATGGTTGCTCTTGCCAAGAGAATGAAGTCCACTACATTTCAGAAAGACATTTGCAGTGGTCTTCCTGCAAGGGCAGGCTTTTAATGTTTTGGAGTGGAAAATGAAGTGTTTCCCCCTTATTTTTTGTGGGCAATCCACCCTCCCAGTCCCAATGAGCACCCACCACCACTACTAAGCCTGTGATTGATATTCTGTTTCAATGTGTGTACAGTGGTACATCGGGTTAAGAACTTAATTTGTTCTGGAGGTCTGTTCTTAACCTGAAACTGTTCTTAACCTGAAGTACAACTTTAGCTAATGGGGCCTCCTGCTGCCGCCGCACCGCCGCCGCACGATTTCTGTTGTCATCCTGAAGCAAAGTTCTTAACCTGAAGCACTATTTCTGGGTTAGCGGAGTCTGTAACCTGAAGCATCTGTAACCCGAGGTACCACTGTACATGCAAACATATTGTGGGGGAATACACAACCTAAATTAGAGGTCATTAAATTAAATGCAGTTCTCTCATCCCCGCATCTTCTGCAACACCTCAATTGCTCCAAAAAATGCCACAGGTGTTTGTTGAACACTTTTTGCCATTAAAGTTAACACAAGGCACTAGCCCGTTCCTTTTACAATTTTCAGACAGCTGCTTTTAATTTTTTCCAAGTTATTTTTGGGTAAGTATTGTTTTGCCAGATAGATGCAACCCTTTAAAAATGGCAAATGCTTGCCCCTATCCCAGCTGCCATGCCTCTCTGTGGCAAAACTCTTCCTTATATTTCTCCGTGTTGCTACAATTGCACTTTGCATTTGCCCGCAGCAAAGGGGATGATGCACTTCCTTGAGGCTTCTTTAAAGGAAAAAGGAGAGGAGGAGCCGAACCTTATTACAGCCTTGTTTGGAAGAAAAATCTAATGCCATGGAATTTATTTCCAAATAAGTATGCTGCATTCGCCATGGGATCACATCCAACCAGTGCTATATCAGCTGCACTGGCTCCTGGTGGAGTACAGGGTCAGGTTTAAGGTGCTGGTTCTAACCTTTAAAGTTTTATACGACCTGGGACCCTCATACCTATGGGACCGCCTCTCCTGGTATGCCCTGCAGAGGACCTTATGGTCCACAAACAATAACATCTTGGAGGTCCTGGGCCTCAAGGAGGTTAGACTGGCCTTTTCGGCATGCACACGAAAGCTTATACCAAGAACAAACTTAGTTGGTCTGTAAGGTGCCACTGGACATTTATATATATATATATATATATATATATATATATATATATATATATATATATATATATATATTTCGACTGCATCAGACCAACACAGCTACCTACCTGAATCTTCTCACTGGCTCATACAGATAGCTGAGCCTGGTGAGTACTTAAGGTTCCCAACCCCTATAGTTATAGTTATAATTTGCAGGTAGCCATCTGATCTTATTTTGATTTTAATCTAATTTTAAGCTGTATTTCAGTCGATTGCTGAAATTTATGTTTTGATGTTAGCTGCCTTGAGCCCGTTTCTGGCCGGGGAGGGTGGGATATAAATAAAATTTATTATTATTATTATTGTTATTATTATTATTATTATTATGCACATTGGGGAACAAGAGTGATTGAATTCCATAGGACATGCTTCTGAGACAACATGTGAAAGATTGGGCTGCATTTTATTTTATTTTATTTTATTTTATTTTATTTATTTTATTTATTTTACCTGCCCTTCACCCTAAGTTCCTAGGGTGTGTTAAAATAATTTAAAATACAGCACTGAACACAGTTGAAAACTAATTACAGTTACAAAAATAAGGTGGGTCTTTAAAAAAGGTGTCAAAGGCCAGGGTAAAGAGGTACATATAGTTTTCAGCATTTGCTGAAAATGATAGTGAAATTGCTGGAGGCACCTCCGTGAGGATAGAGTTGCACAGCCCAGGGGCAGCTACAGAGCAGTGGTAGTGGCTGGTATTCATTGGGACTGGTAGCATGGAAGGCAGGTCTACCAATGCAGCTATTTTAGAACAGGAGTTATGTGAGATCTAGACAGAACTCCCACTTGTAATCTGGCTGCTACGTTTTGGACTAATTGAAATTTCTGAGTCATCTTCAAGAGCAGCCCCATACTGTAGATCTCACTGCAATATCCCATTCTGGATGTTCATTCCACGTTGTTAATAACTGTTAATTTCACCAATAACATCGACAACTTTAAGAACATTTTTATAGATTGTTTCTGCTACCAGCAACAGAAAACAGAAAAATGAATATTTAAAGTTTTGCTAATAGTAGTGATGGTGGTAGTGGTGTTTTTTTATTATTATTATTTATATGCCACCCATCTGGGTAGTTCCCAACAAAATGTTAAAAACACAATTCATTGACCTGCCCCAAAACTTAAGAAAATAAAAGAATGGAGATATAGAAAGATATTGATAAATAGTATTGTTTCTACGAAAGTCACTGATGCATGTTAAGAAAATGCAGCAGATTATCAATATATTAATATTTGAAAACTATTTACTTTCATATTATTTGTTGTCTGTGCTGTTCGTTTTGGTTATCTTTTTTATTGTTACTATTATTTAATAGAAAGCTTATGTATCAGAGATTCATCATTGTGCAAGTTAATAGATATATTTCACACACGCACATGTTGCAGTGTGTCCTCTTCACACTTTCCTTCCCTTTTGAACTCAGTAGATATTATTTCTTTCTTTTTTTAAAAAATTTTTTATTGTGTTTCTTTTCATAGTTTTATACATTCCAAATAGTACAGAAGAAACCAAATACAAGAAACAGTTTTTTTGATTTTTTTTTTAACAAAAGAAAAAGAAAAAAAAATCCCCATTGGACTTCCCCGCACCTTCCAAATCTGCGTTCTTTGTAATAACAATATCAGCAATTTGTTACCTTGTTTCAAACCTTGTTGCAACTTTCAGTTATTATGTCTCCGTATTCAATATGTTGTATCTCAATTATAATACCTTTAAAATAAACATAATATGTTTGGTTCACTTGTCATCTTTTCTCATTTGTGACTTATTTTACCATTTGCTTAATCAAATTTGCTAAAGCATAACATTTCCAGTAACATGCACTATCTTAAGATTCATACAACTTATAATATTTTTGCAAATAGTCTTTAAATTTTTTCCAGTCACCCTCAACTGATTCTTCATCCAAATCTCGGATTCTGCCGGTCATTTCAGCTAATTCCATGTAGTCCATCAACTGCGTCTGCCATTCCTCCAGCGTGGGTAAATCTTGTGTCTTCCAGTTCTTTGCGATGAGTATTCTTGCTGCTGTGGTAGCATACATAAACAACGTTCTATCTTTCTTTCCTTCCTTCCCTTTTGAACTCAGTAGATATTATTTCTGAGTAGATGTGCATTGGTTTCCATTGTTCGTTCCCTAGGAGAAAAACCATGTGGGAGATTATGAACGAATATATATTAATGCTTGCTTTTGAATAAAACTGAAGTTCCACACATGGCCAAGACTGTTTAAATCACATTGACTTCAGTGAAATTTAAACAGCATAACTGGACAGGACTGCAGCCTAATAACATTTTCTCATATGGATGAGGATAGTGAGCAGTGAGAATTTTAGTTCTCTATCAATTGAGTAGCGGATGTAATAGCTTGAGCCTTCATTCTGGAGAGGATGAATCTTTTTACTTTGCATTACTGGTCATCTGAAACCATGAACATATTTATTTCTTAGCTCGCTGTGATGAATATCTAAGGAGACTCTTCTACCTACAGTCATTGAATATGTATTACTCACACAGACAATACAGAAAATATATTTGGGCACTGAATCTATTCATTGGTGGATTGGGGGATAGTCAACAAAACAACTGCTTTAATATTTCTGCCTGATTCATTCTACTGGTAAGGGGAAGCTTAGATATTGTAGGATTACTGGAGAATTCAATCCTTTAAATTAAGGGGAAATTTTAATGTTTGATGCCATGTTGTGTTTTAATTTGTTGGAAGGTGTCCAGAGTGGCTTGGGTTATACACACACACACACACAGAGAGAGAGAATTATATATACATGTTATATATACACATAATTATATTCTTGCTAGGAGATACATAAGAGGACCACCAACGTATCTAGATATTCCCTTGTTTACTAGCTCAAAGATAATTCTGCCACCTGTTTCCCCACAATTAATTGATAGTGGATATACTGCTGATAGGAGCAGTATACTAGCCAATACTCAATGAAATGGTTGAGTGAAAGAGTTGACATCCACATAGGAAGTGACTGGTTACCTTAGTGCAGGGGGTCATCAACCTTTCTGGCCAGTGGCCACATGTGGAATTTTGAGGAAGTGCTCTGGGAAAAGGCCTCTGTTGCATTTTGCACCTCCCTTCTGTTCAGAACAGAGGGCACGTGGGCATTATTTAAGGGTAAGAAAGGCTGAGCCACTGCAAATAGAAACTGACAAGGAAGAGCAAACAGTCTCTCAGATCTTTTGGTGGGAAATTTACTAAGACCTTTTGCAGGTGCCAGTGGAGCCACACTCTGGCTCCCACAGACACTATGTGGCAACCCCTGCCTCACTGAAGGCCACCAGTGTGCTTTCCTTCAGTGCTCTATCTTCATCCATCTGTCTTGTTGCAGAAGAGTGTCAAGTTCTGTCAGGTTCCATAGCTTCTAGCAGTAAACACACCACCAGTTCTATTCTGCACTGTCAACTCCTGCCAGAAGTATTAGTTACTCCTGTCAGCACTAAACTCGCCTCAGCAATATAGTAACAATCCATTTTAGAGACTGTACTTTAAAGGCAGGGTTCTTCTGTTCTTGCTTCTCTAGTTATGCTGGTATTGCACACAAGTTAGAACAAATAGATGAGAAGTTGCAGGATTTTCCCTCCCACCTTCAGTCGTGCTAGATGCCAGGGACACCTGTGTCCTAAAACCGCCAGCTATGGGACTGAGCACAATAAGAAGAGATTATTCCAGCCATGTGTTTTCTAAACTGAGTCCTGTTTTCAGCTTCCATTTATGTTTGGCATTCTTTTTAAAGGATCTTGATTTCAACTTCACTGACTGCTAGACTAATTTATCCCTCATTAGAGAGAAGACAACAGGGGAAATTACGTTTGGCAGAGTATGAGAGGAAAACAGAAAGAGAAGGTGTTAAATATAGAATGTACACCCTTGAGGAAGATTATAGTTCATCTTTCATGGTAAAGAACTTGGACAATTTTGCAGTTCTTTGCAGTCATCAGAATTCAATGTGATTCAAATAAAATTGATGTCTTCCTTATTAATAATATGAGTTATTTTTATCTCCCCCACCCTCCCCGTGCAAAAGACAGTATTTCTTCAGCGGGTGGTGTTATTTCTGATACAATCCGGTATGGTGAAATGGGCTGGAAATTTCTTTAATATACAGGTTATTTTAAGCAGAATGTTAAAGAAACATACTAGTATTTTCACACCATTGCACCCTTGCTGTCTGTAGTTTCTAAGTAGCCTGTAGACTACCAGTTGGTCATCTTTTTCCAATTACTTTTGCCGCACTTTTGTAAAAACAGCTGAGAGTTTAGAAGAATGTACCAGTCCCTCCTTAAGTACTTATTCAAAGATCCATTGACTAAACGCTTGAACTTTATCTTGAGAGCTGATATACTGTAGTGACTAAGAGGATGAGCTAAGAAGTCAGCAGATCCAAGTGCACATGAGTGTATCTCTGTTAAAAAGTCAGCTTTGCCACCACCATCTGCAGCGGTGGGTAGAATAATACTGACTATGTTCAATGATAAGAAGCACACTGAGATTTTTATGGGAATGGCTCCTGAGATTTTAAAGTGGAAGAGAAATTCTAATTACTATTCTTCTGGTTGTAATATCATTTTCCAAAAATGTAGTCACATGATATATGGCCTGCTCCTAACAAATACCAAGCATAGAGGTCCCATAACATTTTAAGCAGTCATGGCTTCCCCAGAATAATCCTGGGAGCTTGTCAGGGGCTGGGCTGGATCGGAAGATTGGGGAATGCAATTGCAGGGAGAGCAGCTCCTAACAGAAGAGGAGAGGGAATACCTTCCCTTACCCCCCCAAGTCCAGTGTTTCCAGAAGCAGACAGACACAGAAGCTGCACAGTTGAGAGAGGAACTACTCAGCTATGAGATAGTAGCTAAGCAACCAGAAGGAAGGAACTTCCTGTTGGTGCGCTACTTGCTGCGGAAGTGGGGAGGAGTCAGAGTAGGGAACTGAGTAGGGAACAGGTTGCCTGTTTGTGCTTGTAACATAATGCTGAAATAAAAGGACTATAAATATGCCAAATGCTCGTTAATTCTTATTGCTGAGCCACCAGAAGGGGGAAACTCCTGTACTTGACAGAGCTACAGTTTGTTAAAGATGTTTGTTAAGGATGTTGAGAGGTATTAAGAGACCCCTATGCACCTCATATAGGGACGTGGGTGGCGCTGTGGGTTAAACCACAGAGCCTAGGACTTGCCGATCAGAAGGTCGGCAGTTTGAATCCCCACGACAGGGTGAGCTCCCGTTGCTCAGTCCCAGCTCCTGCCAACCTAGCAGTTCGAAAGCACATCAAAGTGCAAATAGGTAAATAGGTACCGCTCTGGCGGGAAGGTAAACGGCGTTTCCGTGCGCTGCTCTGGTCCGCCAGAAGTGGCTTAGTCATGCTGGCCACATGACCCGGAAGCTGTACGCCGGCTCCCTCGGCCAGTAAATGAGATGTGCGCCGCAACCCCAGAGTCGGCCACGACTGGACCTAATGGTCAAGGGTCCCTTTACCTTTACCTTTTATGGACCTCATAGAGCTACCGTTCTCAGAGTGGTTCAACAGTCAATCACTCTTTCCAGGTAAACTCTGGGAACTGTAACTGTTTGAAGGGAATAGTGGCACCCTAACAATTTTTAAGCACAATTTACAAACTACTATTTCCAGGAGTCTTTAGGGGAAGCCATGGGAACACAGAACATCATGGCTTCCAAAAGTGAACATCACAAAACCTGATGGTAACACAGGCTTTGCGTTCAACCTTAAGATCATGTCACTATTTTTTTTATTTTAAAAAATGGCATATTTTAAAAAGTGACAATAAAAGCCTTCCAGACTATTCTACAAATTAGGGCATTTCTCTATATGAGGCTTAAAGTAGTACTTGCTCCAACTGGTTTTAGCACAGATGAAAAACAACATTGCACGTAATGCTCATTTTTATTACAAATGCTTCGCTCTTCGGTACCTTTGATTTTTCCACATTAAAAATAATCACTCATTGCCATAAATCACAAAAGAAAGGCTCAGCAGTGATTTCAGCCTCGTGTATGGAAATGCAACGAGATAAGCTGGAGTACTGGGTTTTAAGCTGATTCAACTTCAGTTAAAGTAGCCTGTGGTCTCTGCTATAGGTCTCACCGAAGGGCACTCAAATTATGAGGAGTTTATTGATAAGAATTTTCTCCTATGGGAAATCTTAGTGTAGATTCAGTTCTGCATAATTAAACTCATTTCTGCCTGTAGAGCTTCTTGATAGAAAAGGACTGTGTTTGATTTAGAAGTTTTATTAATAGGGACTGATCATCACCATCACACCACAACCAAAATGGCTCCATCAATGTACAGGCCAATCTGCATGAAAGTAAACTTATATTCAGATTGTGTTGAGATTTAACAGATTTATTGTTTTTACTGTGGATGGTTTAGCTGAAAGTATATCCATAGACTGCTAATTTCCAGTGCACCCACATTTCTAAAATGAAGGCATATCTAAGCCAGAATAAAGCATAGGACTGCCTCACTTGCAGCTTCTCATATTCCTGGATGCCAATATCCAAGTTTGGGGCAATTACTCTTTGGTGATAGAAACCCAGCAGAGATTTAAAAACACAAAATCTGCAGAATATTAAATTGTGGAAATGTAGGCTGTTAGACCTTCAAAATATGCCCTTGTGAGATCCAAAACTTCCCTCTACCCCCAGCATAAGAAAAGACCACATGTTCGGTAAGTTAAAAAATGGTTTACCTCAGGTTAAGTACTTAATTTGTTCCAGAGGTCCATTCTTAACCTGAAACTGTTCTTAACCTGAAGCACCACTTTAGCTAATGGGGCCTCCCGCTGCCGCCGCACTGCTGCTGCTTGATTTCTGTTCCCATCCTGAAGCAAAGTTCTTAACCCAAGGTACTATTTCTGGGTTAGCAGAGTCTGTAACCTGAAGCATCTGTAACCTGAAATGTCTGTAACCCGAGGTACCACTGCACTTACAAACTCTTCAAAGGTCAAGTTCGTGTGCTTTTCTTTACATCAGTCAGAAAAGTTGTGCAGGCAGTAAAACTTGGCTTAGTTGCAAAGTGGTGAAAGTTCCTAAATTATTGATACAATATAGGAATACAAGAGAGGCTTGTTTGAGCCATATGGCTAAACTGTAGCAACTAGCTTAGCCTCTTCACACATTGAGCTTCTCTAGTAGATTGGAGTAGAACAATAGGCTTGATTACCCTTTCCCTCCTAAAGTCAGGGGAAGTACATAGCTAAGCCTGGCAGGGCAGCTTACTCTATGGCATTAACCCATTCATGCATTAATTAGACTTAAGCATGTTGGTTCAGGCTGATTATCCCATAATTCATTTGTACAGAAAAATATTACAGTGTTGCAGATCAACAGGGTCCGGGTATCTGTAGGATTCAGTTTGAAGCAGAAACCTGAAAAAATACCTGCAAAGCAAACTATGTAGAAGACGTGCAGAATGGGTGCCGTCGCACATCTCTTTGAATATAAATGAAGCACAGCTTGCATCTTACAGGATTAAAGTTGCAGTGAACACTGGTGTGTCGTCTCCAAAGTAAATTTAAAATAGGAATAAAATTCCTCAAGTAAATTTATTTGAGAGAAGTCCTGCACCACTGCCCCCCGATTCTGAAATATGGGATACCAATTGCACATTGTCGCTGTACCGTTTGAACAGATTAAAAAAGAGGCCTGGTGATATGCTGTGCTGTTGAAATCCCAAAGGGGCTCTTCTGGTTGTTTTGGAGGAATTAACTTTTAACCTTTGTTCACATGCTCAATGGCAGAGCTCGAGTCTTCCCTGCAAGCATGTAAAAAGCTAGGCTTTAAATGAGATCACAACCAAGTCCTGTAACATCACATCAGCATGGAATGTGTGAGCAGATTATTATTAGTACATAGCTGGAAGAAAAATATTCAAGTTGGGGATTGTCTGTGCTACATGTGTTATGCTATGAAACCAGTGTTATGCCATAAAAAGAGAATATGGGATTGATCCAAAGGATCCCCTCTTCTGACAGAAGGAGTTTCCTCCAGTGGAAGGAATGTTAACTATATGTTGCCCTACATGCTGAAGAGTGGCTCATAAATTTTCTGAACAAATAAACCTTTTGACCCCAATCTTGTTTCTTGTTTTTTTTCAAAACATCTCTGATTAGCTCTGAACAGGCTGAATCACAGCAGAAAGCCAACATTATTTATTTATTAAATTTATATACTGCTGCTCATATGTAGATCTCAGGACGGTTCACAACATAACATTTCAGGCTGGTTCAAGTTCCTTTGTTTTTGCTCTTGTCTGTCTGAGCCAAGTGCTCTCCTGATTTCTACCCAGTAGCTTGGTCCTTAAAAAAGAAGAAGCACCTATCCATCCAGCACGTCTACTGTTAGGAACATGTTATTGGCATTTATTATGTTTTTATGTGTGTTGGAAGCTACCCAGAGTAGCTGGGGCAACCCAGCCAGATGGGCGGGGTATAAATAAATGATTGTTGCTGTTGCATCAGGGCCGGCTCATCCATGAGGCAAGGTGAGGAAACCACCCTGAACAGGGGTAACCCACAGGGGCAGTAGATTCAGCCTCCAAGGATTGCATTGTTTGCTGCTGCTCCTGCACACTTCTTGTGGGATGGATCTGCTGCCTCCTCGGCAGCCTCCCCCACATGCCACTGTTCGGAATTTCATTCCTCCGTGCTGCAGATGTGTGATTGTTGTTGTCACGCGTCTGTGTTTACATTCCACAGTGTTGGATGTCATGGGAACGGAAGTTCAGATACGCTGTTCCGTTCTGTATTGCTTTTGCTTTCCCCCTTCTCTCCGTGGAAGAAAGAAAGAGAGGAGCCATGTTTTCTTTGTTGTGTTATGTTTGATTTTGTACATAATAAATGTAGGCTTAGATGTCGCACCTCAGGGCTCAGCTTCTGTTTGGACTCTGCTAGTGTGCTTGGATGTGGGTCACATCAACGCAATGGGGCACAAGAGTGATGAATCATCCTGGGCGGCGCTGCTTTGGGGGAGGGGCATCGGCCTTGGTGTTTCCCAACAGCCACCTCTACAGTGGCCTCTCGGCACAGAGGAGATGCTATTGGTCTCTTCCCACCCCTAGGGAGGAAATGGTGGTCTTTGCAGCTGCCTGGCTTGATTCAGAGTGGGCCCCTTCTCCCCCCGCAATGGCCTTTGATTCCCACTTCAGTGGTTGCTTATGGTTGATTTGATTCCCCTGCCCCATGCTCCCAATGCAGATCTTTATCCCCCCCCCCCCCCGGCGCTTGTTGCTGACATAGATCTTCACTCATCCCTTCTTTCCTGGTGGGGAGAGACACCATTTTGTGGTTCGCCTCAGGTGCCAAAATGTCTTGGGCAATGAATGCTATAAGTAAAACTTAGTTGACTACCACCCAAGGTATTTACTTATCACTTTTCAGGCAGACCTGACAAAGCAGTGTACATAACATCATTTCAAAGATAAGAATTCGTTTCCAGTACATTTCCGAGCACAGTTCAAAGTGTTGGTGCTGACCTTTAAAGCCCTAAACGGCCTCGGTCCTGTAATAATAATAATAATAATAATTTATTATTTATACCCCGCCCATCTGGCTGAGTTTCCCCAGCCACTCTGGGCGGCTCCCAATCAGTGTTAAAAACAGTACAGCGTTACATATTAAAAACTTCCCTGAACAGGGCTGCCTTAAGATGTCTTCTGAATATCAGGTAATTATTTATCTCTTTGACATCTGCTGGGAGGGCGTTCCACAGGGCGGGCGCCACTACCGAGAAGGCCCTCTGTCTGGTTCCCTGTAGCCTCACTTCTCGCAATGAGGGAACCGCCAGAAGGCCCTCGGCGCTGGATCTCAGTGTCCGGGCTGAGCGATGGGGGTGGAGACGCTCCTTCAGGTATACAGGACCGAGGCCGTTTAGGGCTTTAAAGGTCAGCACCAACACTTTGAATCGTGCTCGGAAACGTACTGGGAGCCAATGCAGGTCTCTCAGGACCGGTGTTATATGGTCCCGGCGGCCACTCCCAGTCACCAGTCTAGCTGCCGCATTCTGGATTAATTGCAGTTTCCGGGTCACCTTCAAAGGTAGCCCCATGTAGAGCGCGTTGCAGTAGTCCAAGCGTGAGATAACTAGAGCATGCACCACTCTGGCGAGACAGTTCGCGGGCAGGTAGGGTCTTAGCCTGCGTACCAGGTGGAGCTGGTAGACAGCTGCCCTGGACACAGAGTTAACCTGCACCTCCATGGACAGCTGTGAGTCCAAAATGACTCCCAGGCTGCGCACCTGGTCCTTTAGGGGCACAGTTACCCCATTCAAGACCAGGGAATCCCCCACACCAACCCGCTCCCTGTCCCCCAAAAACAGTACTTCTGTCTTGTCAGGATTCAACCTCAATCTGTTAGTCGCCATCCATCCTCCAACCGCCTCCAGGCACTCACACAGGACCTTCACCGCCTTCACTGTATACCTGAAGGAACGTATCCTCCCCCATCATTCAGCTTGGACACCGAGATCTAGCACTGAGGGCCTTCTGGTGGTTCCCTCATTTCGAGAAGCCAAGGGAACCAGGCAGAGGGCCTTCTTAGTAGTGGCACCCACCCTGTGGAACGCCCTCCCATCAGATGTCAAGGAACTAAGCAACTATCCTATTTTTAAAAGGCAGCCCTGTTTAGGGAAGTTTTTAATATTTAATATTTAATGCTGTATTGTTTTTAATACTTGATTGTGAGCCCCCCAGAAGGGCTGGGGAAACTCAGCCAGATGGGTGGGGTATAAATAATAAATTTTTGTTGTTGTTGTTGTTGTTGTTGTTATTATAGAATTGCATATATATATATAGACACAGGTGGCGCTGTGGGTTAAACCACAGAGCCTAGGACTTGCCGATCAGAAGGTCAGCGGTTCAAATCCCTGTGACGGGGTGAGCTCCCGTTGCTCGGTCCCTGCTCCTGCCAACCTAGCAGTTCGAAAGCACATCAAAGTGCAAGTAGATAAATAGGAACCGCTCCCGCGGGAAGGTAAATGGCATTTCCGTGCGCTGCTCTGCTTCGCCAGAAGCGGCTTAGTCATGCTGGCCACATGACCCGGAAGCTGTCTGCGGACAAACGCCGGCTCCCTCGGCTCATAGATGAGCGAGATGCAACCCCAGAGTCGGTCACGACTGAACCTAATGGTCAGGGGTCCCTTTACCTTTGCCATATATATATATATATATATATATATATATATATATATATATAGGTCCAATAAAATGGGGAAGACAACTTGTTTGTGTGGAAGAAGTTGTTGCTGCTGCTTCTCAGTCCCCTCAGGGCAAGGTGGGTCATCTTGTGGTAGCAGCTGGGAGAGGGGAGAGGTCACTCTGGGAGCTGGATGGTGGCAGCTCACCAGCCTCTTTCCCTTTCTTCTCCCCTCAGGGCACCCTGTGGTGACATTTGGGGGAGGGAGGAGCCACCATGAGATGCTGGCAATTCCCCAAACATCTTTTTTCACTCCCTTCCCCTCAGGGCAAGATGGTCCTTCAGATGCATATAATACTGAAAATGATGCAGAAATGTCTTACATTGGGTGTACTAAACAAAACTGTATTAAAATGTACATATTGGGAGAAATAGGCTGAAAAACCGCATGAGTACTTTTTAAACAAAAATAAAAGCTGATACAGAAATGTGGAGAAATGGATTTAATATTTTATTTGTTAAAAAATGAGACATTGAGCGAAACAAAGCTGACAGATTTTTCCATCCATGGTGCCAACATTAAACAATGTTTCACGGGCAGGATTCTGTGCCAGCAGCTCAAGAACCTCACTGCAGCAGATGTCTTTGTCTTTTTCTCTAAAAACCAAAGCTGTATATACCCTTGAAGGTGAAAGCCTGACTTGCATATTTCCTTGCATCAGGCTCGTCGTTTGAGTCACACCCTGTTTAATAATATATACAGTCAAGACGGGACTCATCCCATAATGCCAAACAGAAAAAAGAAAAAAAAGTGAGAAGCTTTTCGTCTTCCTTTTGCTTCGGTTATTTAACGGAGTCATTTTTAGGCACAGATGTTTGCCTGCACTATAAATGCAGAATATGTAAAGCCCTGATGTAATCACATTCACTCTTAACTATCATGACAGTTTCTCATTAATTGTTTTAAGCAAGCCTCCTTTCAGCTGCTCAAGCGTATCCCTCCCCTCTCTCTCTCACACCCACCCGCTAATCCATTACTATTTCCTAGAATGCTTCCATCTCCCAACACAGACATGTGGTTATTATAATTCTATACTTCATGTGACAGATTTGACCGATGTGGTCCATTTGTTCCCCCTCTGGCATATTATCTCCCATATGTAGAATAAATTATTTCATCTGGTCGAAAGCAGTTCTGTATTATGATGAAACGTTGTGACTGATACTTGCTGGACTACATTCCATAGTACTCCCCCCACCCAACATGGGTACTTTATAAACCTTAATTATATTTGCAAGTCAGTAAAGCAAGTGCCAATTTTGTATTTTTTTTTAAAATAGCAATCATTTGTTCCTGTCATTATTATTCTAAAACACTTTTATCCCACCTTCTTATTTTGGCAGCTTTCAAAGCCGCTAATAAAAATTAAATACAAAATCAAATGCATTAAGAAACAATCAAAAATAATAGCAGAAGCAGCAGCGGGGGTGGGGGTGGGGCAACAACTGCAGAATGTCAAAAGTTCAGTCCAACCATAACTCCATGGGACTTTATCTGAGGAAGAGGTCTAGGTCTTTGTGGACGCCTCTAGTACTATTGGAAACCTAAGGAACCTGCTGTAACATTAGAAGCCTGAGTTACCTATCTGGTAGGAAACTGCACCAGTATTCCTGGAAAACTCACAGCATGCCTGGACCCCTGCACTTTTGTTGCTGTTTAGTCATTTAGTCGTGTCCGACTCTTTGTGACCCCATGGACCAGAGCACGCCAGGCACTCCTGTCTTCCGCTGCCTCCCATAGTTTGGTCAAACTCATGTTGGTAGCTTCGAGAACACTGTCCAACCATCTCGTCCTCTGTCATCCCCTTCTCCTTGTGCCCTCCATCTTTCCCAACATCAGGGTCTTTTCCAGGGAGTCTTCTCTTCTCATGAGGTGGCCAAAGTATTGGAGCCTCAGCTTCACGATCTGTCCTTCTAGTGAGCACTCAGGGCTGGTTTCCTTCAGAATGGATAGGTTTGATCTTCTTGCAGTCCATGGGACTTTCAAGAGTCTCCTCCAGCACCATAATTCAAAAGCATCAATTCTTCGGCGATCAGCCTTCTTTATGGTCCAGCTCTCACTTCCATACATCACTACTGGGATACCCATAGCTTTAACAATACGGACCTTTGTCGGCAAGGTGATGTCTCTGCTTTTTAAGATGCTGTTGCCAAAAATCCTGAAGCCAGCAAAGGAGGGCTCTTCAATAACTATCAAGAGGAGGGAGGTGGTAGGGAAGGACCTGGTGTGCTTTGGAACGCAGCAGATAACCATAAATGGAGGGGAGATGACTGAAAGAATATAAGAAAACCCCACCCAGTCTCTCAGGGGCTTTTCTGCCTAGGAAAATGGCTCTGATTTCCTCTACAGAATTGATGGTGGATGCAAAATGTAGCCAGTGGAATAAATAAGGAAGATAGCCCCCCAAAAGGGAAATATATTTACACAGCGCTGAAAGTCCAGAAGAGACAGAGCAAGTAAGTACCCTGCAGAAAGAAGTTCCAAAGCCCTGGTGCAGTGGCCTGGTCCTATGTAAGTTGTCCAACCCCAGATGTTGTGAATGTTGGTTTTGTATTTGGTCAACAGGAAAAAATAGTATATAGGTATTATACAAAGGAGAATTCCTGGATCCTAGATCCAGGTTTGGGGCAAGTACTCTTTGGTGAGACAGCCCCAGCAGAGATTTAAAATCACAAAATAAGCAGCAAAGTAAAGTGTAGACTTTTAATATATCCCCTAATTTGCTTCAAAAGTTCCCACTTACTGTAGCACAGAAAGAGACTACATGTTTGGTAAGTTAAAAACGGTTTACTTACAAACTGGTCAAATGTCCAATTCATGTGCTTTTACATACAGCAGTAAGAAAACTCAAGCAGTAAAACTCAGGATCCAAATGGTAAATGTTTCTAAATTGTTTGTATAGAAGCACAGTGATGGCTTGCTTAAGCCATGTTGTCTGAGCTGGGAGGTAGAATGTAAAAACAAAGGTTTGGTAACCCTTCCTCCCAAGGTGAGGAGGAGTGACCTAGCTAAGCCTGGTAGCACAACTTACTCTATGGTCTTAACCCCTTCATGCATTAATTGGACTTAAGCATATTGGTTACATGAGACTGGTTACCCCACACTGAGTGGGACGAGGGCATGACGCAGAGCAGGACTCTGCAGAAAGCCTGAAAGAGTTGAATAGGCTTCAAGCACTACTTGTTCTGGTGGATGGGATGACCTTCTGAGCAGCTGTTTCCACTGATTCAATAGAAATAAAAGCAAGGAAGTACGTGGGACAACAACTAGAATGCAAGTGGTGGAAAACACAAGGTGGTGGAAGTGGTGGAAAACACAAAATTAATCTAAAAGTGCTTCCAGGTGAGGCTTTAAATGTGCAAATCACCATGACTCCTTCACAAAATTTTAAGCAGGCTCAACACAAAGTCATGCCAAATTAAAACTTATTCTGGATTTTTCCATGACATCCTTTTCCTTTTCCTGCAGAAAATCTGTTAAGGAGGTAAAGAGTGGAATCTTTCTGCAGGTGAGAATAGGGAAGATAGGTGGTTGAGTTATAGTGGGAAGAGTTGTCACTGAGGCAGATTGATATTTGTAGGGATACACTTCTTTTCTGTATCTCTCGCCTTCAATATCTGGTTGTAGAACCAGATATTGTAGAATCCTTTTCCCTTTTTGCTGCCTTTAAGCCTTGTCTAAATATTTTGCTTGCTCTTCACAAACTATGTATATGAATGCATTAGATGTGATGCTTCTGGCTCTCCGCATTAGCAGCCGCTTCACTGATTGCTTCCTGAAGTTGTTATTGCAGTAAAGTTAAGAATTTAAATGGGAGATTAAACATTGGCATTTGCTTCTTGTTTTTTAAGTGACTGAATTTTGCATAAACCCAATGCAATACAGTACTGAAGTACTCAATATAATAAAAATAAGTACACTCAGGCTGTGTATACCCTCCCGTTTACTCTGCACCCAGTGCGCTCCAAATTAAAAGGCAGACACAAACATGGAAGGAAAAGACTAAAAATTTTCCTCATATACAAATTCAAGGATGTGTGGGTGTAGACTGCTCCAATATAATTTTAATGGGGAGGGGAGGGGATAAACAGCTAAATAATGCTCAAATGTGGACAAGTGTTTACTTATAAAGAAGGCTGACTGAGGTAAAATAAAAATAAAAATGGGGTAGATGAAGTAAAATGACAACACAAGGCCAGGCCCTCCAGACTGCAGCTGCAAGTGGCAAGGAACAAGGCCAAGGGGTATATTTTCTTCTTCTGAAACTGGTCTAAACGAGAATTAGATATTTTATATACAGGAACAACCAACCAGTGCATGAAAATAGATATGGAGGCTTGATTCTACAGAGAGAAAATTTAAAACAGTTCTAAATGCAGAGACTAGGGGGCATATACGAAATGGCCCATTGCCCAGATAAGGCAGAGCAGTGTTCAAGCAGTGCCATCCAATGGAGTTTTTCTGACTTGCCTTCTTGTACTTGGACCACAAAGCAACCACTGAACATCTGCTGTGACTTATTTGCAAAACACTCCCCACTTTTTCCTATTGGTGGGGTTCAAGATCTACACTTTTGTCTTTATAATACCCACTTTATAATACATCCAAAGCAATAAATAGTGAAGACAAGTAATCATGACTTTACCACATTTGCATTGGACAGAGGCACAAAGCAGGGTGGCAAGTCCCATTCCCCCCATTGTTTAAACTCTTACAACCTTTTCAAATTCTCTAAAAAGTAGTGTGAATATGGAATACTGTAGATGGGATCACACATGTGCCGTTTCCAACGTAGATCCAGAAATAGTGAAGGATCTGTTTCTGTATGGAAAAGTGGCAACTCTAAAAGTAAACAGATGAACTGGAGGCACTGTTTATAAATATGGGGCCCTTGGTTCAAACACAGATAGGACAAAAAATAAAACCCTGGAATTATCTAAACTGAAGTCAATTGCATGCTTCATGGTTTTGATCCTAGACCACTTGAATATCTCAAAGAATCTGAACAGTAGTGATATGCCAGCATATATGCACTATAGTGTATGATTTATTGCAGAGATGGGGAACCTTTGGCTTTGCTGAACTAGAGTTCCCATCATCCCTGTCCGTTGGTCATGCTGGGTTGGAGCTATTCAAGCAGGTTCCAACAACATCTAGAGAGCCACAAATTCACCACACCAGATCTATTGCATTCTGCCAGTGCTCAGTTAAATCGATAACAAGCCTACTGCCATCCAGAAGTAATTCAGAGACAGGATTGCTCTGTACATCTCCTATGAATTCATACCAGGCATTACTTCACAAATGAATTAAGTGGTAAACTTCTGTCTACAAAATCACCATGACTGTTTGAAGCATCTGTCCCCTTTCTAAAGCTATGAGATTTGATTGGCTCTCAGCTTGAAACCTACAGCAATGATTGTTACCAACTTAATTATATGGCCTGCTATTAAGTATTTTACTTTTTAATGCCCTCATCTAAGCAATTCATTAGCTACCTTTCCAAATGGATAAATCACCCAGAAGTGAATAAAAGATTACCAAGCTGCCCAGGCTGCGTGCTCATTCAGGATTTCCACGAGGAAATTTGTAAAATAAAATTGGGTCCAACATATGGTTCCCCTTATATTAATATATTTCAGCATTTCATTTCCTTGCTTAGCAGCAAAGGTACATAACACTTCCCACTAAACAACCAAATTAGAGAATAAATTTTATTTACTGAGACTTGTTAGTAAAGAGATATACAAAACTGATATTTTCACTGTGATATTTTAAATTTTAAAATTTGGAAATCAATATGTATTGGGGGGGGGGGATATTCAATGATAGGGATGCCCATGACATAGTAATAGAAGGGGAGGGATCCTCTCCCCTTAGGTTTTGAGACCAAAAGGAGTGCATTACCAGCCTATTCCTGCATTGGGACATCCACCATTTGCATGGCGTTACAGACCTAGTGTCAGCACCCAGCAAACTCAGGCAGCTCCTGGGGTCTAGGCACCCCAGCAGGGCCCAACAGAGCGGTCACCTGGCCTGGGCCCATGCCCTAGCATTGCTGCCAGTGACCACCACCACTTGGGCCACCTGACAGCACAGCCCCTGGTCCTTGGGGCACTGCAGTTCCTACCACATGCTGCAGAAGGGCTCACCCAGTAGGACAGTATAATGTGATGGCAGTCACTGGGCTTCATCTCCCACAATGCAATGCCCAGAATTTGGATGCTGAGCGCGGCATTGCCGTAGATGAAACATAGCTGGCTCTTGGCACTGATTTGACTTATGCAGCCACTCAGCTCCCATTCCATTATAGCTTATATCCCAATGAGCAAGGCCAGGTCATATGCAGGGTCCAGTTATTCCAGAGAGCCCATCCACAGCACTATGCTGTGCCCACTCAAGCCTGGTACTGGCCTTGCAGTGTTGGCTGCAGGACATAAACCCGACCTCCTAAATATAAATATAAAGGTAAAGGGACCCCTGACCATTAGGTACAGTCGCGGACAGCTTTGGGGTTGTGGTGCTCATCTCACTTTAGCAGCCAAGGGAGCCGGCATACAGCCGGCATGCGGCCAGCATGCCTAAGCCGCTTCTGGCGAACCAGAGCAGCGCACGGAAACGCCGTTTACCTTCCCGCCAGAGCAGTACCTATTTATCTACTTGCACTTTGATGTGCTTTTGAACTGCTAGGTTGGCAGGAGCAGGGACCGAGCAACGGGAGCACACCCCATTGTGGGAATTCGAACCGCCGACCTTCTGATTGGCAAGCCCTAGGCTCTGTGGTTTAACCCACAGCGCCACCCGCTTCCCAATTATAAGGGCCACCTAAATCATGTACTGGGGTGTTGGGTGTCACACTACAGGTTTCATACTGTTTTCTGCATGAATGCATACAGTAGTGTCCATCCTTGCTTTGCATCTAATACAAACAACTTTTCAGCTCCAAACAAATGCCTCACCCCATGATAATATGTTGGTAAAGACATTGCATACCGTAACTTTACAGCCTCTGATATGAGTGTATGGATTGACCCTGCCATCCTGGGTCAATGTTTCTCTGCCTATATCATGCTGGGATAGCCTGAGACTCTTATTCTCAGAGTTGTGGGTCGGGCAAAAGGGGGTCATACTAGATAACCCTTATGGTCACTCCCAACTCTACAATTCTGTGATTCTGTGATTCCTGCCCATTCACCCAAGTGCTTCTGGATGCAGTCCCATTTTGCTTATGCCGTAGACTTTATTCCACCCCGGACTGCTGGATCCTGTGAAGTCTTACCTCCCTGGCTCTCTAGGACTCTTTATGTCCCAGCTTGCCCCGGACAGGGTACTCCCTTTTCTCAATATTGTTCCATTTGAGAATTGCACAGTTCAAAGTAAGATATATACGTACTTTCTAAAATGCCTTAGAAGCATGTCACCAGTCCCACTCAATATAATAGCACTGACAAAATGGGAAGAGGGGAAGATCAAAACATCAGCATCAAGAAAGCAACAAAATGTATGCTAATCTCAAATTTTGTCACACTTAATAAACTGGGCCTAATGAAATACTAAGGCTCCCAGATTCACAGCTGTGCTGAATTATGCATCAATGTTAATTGATTACAACATTATTATGTGGCCTCGGGCATTTTATTCCAGAAATATGCCGCTCATGGAAATGTTAACTTGTGCCACTTTTTTGACTTCAATCGTAACAGGAATTGCCAGAACTGGGTAAATAGCAGGCTAAATGGAAACACAAGTTTTATCCACCCCCAAAATGAAAAATGAAATGGTATGGATGTTGCAGCCGTATTTTAAAATGCAACGGGCACGATCAAGTTCCAGTTTATTCCCACCACATAATTATATCTGCAGTGCTGTGCACAAGTCAGTTTCCTGTACCCAACCTCCCCTCACCCTGCTGACAGCACTCTCATCCACGATGGCAACAGGCCTGATCTGGGCTGCCTTGGGGCACCAGTCTGGGGACTGGTGTAGTAAAATGGTATTTAGGCCAGCCCCCCATCCTGCCCTGGCCAGAGCAAGTGGTGAAAACAGCACAGCCACACCGCTTCATCCAACTCTGCTACTGTCAGTCAGAAGTTTGGATTGACTCCAGAACTGGTGTAGATTATTACTAATCATACTGGAAGTGAAATACTGCTTATTAGCAACTGAAGCAACAGTAGGTTTCTGGTGCAGTATCGCTCTGTTGCATATCCCTTGATATGAGAAGAATGTAGAGCACATTTCAGCTGTGAGTGTGGTTAAGAAGCAGCTGGGAAATAGCTACACCTCTGAATTATCATGCATAAAGCCATTCTTCATTAAATCCAATTCTTATTTATTTTGTAAAAAATTATATGCCACTTGATTGTAAAACAAAACAAAACCCTCAAAGCGGTTGAAAAACCACAGGAACTGAACAGTCCAGCTATTATTTACCACGATCTACAATGTTCATGCAAAGCAGCACAGTTGGACCGCTGAGCTTTTGTTTACGTTGAAAACTGCACTGGATGGCTGGAAGTAAATACTACTGAGAAATACATCTTTCTCCCATGCAAATATGCTTAGGATCGCATCTTAATTTGGCTTAAATCCAGATTCATTGATGTTAATGGGCTCTGGAATATGTTATATCTACGCTCTTATGCTTACTTCCTTAATTATCACTGAACAAAGTGGGGATCACTGAGTAAACATGCATAGAATTGGGTTGTAATCCTATTCAAATGATTCATCAAATCATTAGATTCATCTTTATAAATGCTTGCTGATAACTTGTAGTTGTCAAAAAACCAATTTCATTTTTTTGCACCCAACCTTTTATTCAGAATCTCATAATAATTTTTTTAAACATTTAAGCAAAATGTTCTCTGACCATCCCTTCATGCATATATAAAACATTTAAAAGGTTGTTCTGCCTCTTTAGATTTTGGCCATCTTAAAAAATTATATAGAACAACCTAGTCTTTAGTAATGCAAATTCCCATGGCTCAAAATAAATATTCAGTTCCTAATGTACTCAAGGAGAAATGCAGTGAACAGTAACTTTTTGCAAGGGTTAATCCATTAGGAAAATGGATGTCAGATAAATTGAAAATATGGCATATAGCCAAGAATTATCAGTAAATGTTGAGAATTAATTTCTTTGTGAGTAGTCATCATTAATATCACCCATATCAAATGCAATGCCAAACACAAGAGATTTCTCTGTTCTCACTGTTCCTGATGAAATTCCTGCTGACTTAATTTGTGAATCAATGCAATATCTTCTACATTTTTGTTTTATTTAATATTCTTACAGTACAACCCTATACATGGCTACTCAGATGGTAAAACCCACTGAGTTTAATTCCAGGTAAGTAGGTAGACGATAGCTGCCTCGGGACAAAGCAATCCTCACATGAGTTTACCAGAACTTAAATCACTCTGGCAAATTTATCTTAATCTAGTAACAGTTATAACTGATGAACCAGCTGTATATGGAAATAGGCACTCCGAGCCACCAAGGCCCCCCAAAGCCTCCAATGATGGATCTAAGACAGGTTTCCTCAACTTCGGCCCTCCACCTGTTTTGAGACTACAATTCCCATCATCCCTGACGACTGGTCATGCTAGCTGGGGATCATGGGAGTTGTAGGCCAAAAAAACATCTGGAGGGCCGAGGTTGAGGAAGCCTGATCTAGGAGCACCTCCAAGCCATACAACTTCTCCTCCAAGGGCAGTGTCATCTAGTCCAGAAAAGGTCATCTTCCTGCTTCCTGAATGCAGGAACCGCCCACCAACAGTGCCTCCATCTTGTCAGGATTCAATTTGCGTATGTTTTCTTCTCCAATCTTAAACTAATTACTAGGAGATAAGCTTCACTTAAATCAATACTACGGCTTTCCTTCTAGCCAATTGTATTGTTAGGTTGATTGTGATTCTAATTTCACTTGTTTGGAAATAAAGCCCACCGTTACTCCAAACATAGTGATTTCCCAGAAAGGTGAAGATGATAAATCTTACTTCAAGTCCCTTAGGTTCTACAAGCATGAGGGCACTCTTTTAGAGATGACCTAACATCTGCCCATCTGGGGAGACCATGACTACATCTCTCATCTCTCTGCAATCTTGCAGACTCCAGTGAGTCATAGTGGGACTACTCCTTCTCTGAAGAATTTGTAACCTAGACTGATTTATTAAAGCCATTGCTTACATTCGGAATTCTTTTTAAAGTGTAAATAATTAGATGCAAATATACAGAACATTTAAATATATAAAGCCTTTGCCTCTCCAGATGACATTGAACTTCTGCTTCCATCACCATCAAGTTCCACCCTCCATTGTGTGTGCAGGGAGGTCCCAATCCTTACCTGGCAACGCCTGACCAACTGGGATTGGTTAATTGTCTGAGGTTAGGCGGGAACCTCCAGGTATCCAGCTTGGGGAGGCGAAGCCGGGCTGCATTGCCGGGAATATCATGTAGGATGGGGGGGGGCTGCACATGACCACGCAAACTCCCCATTTGATGTGGGGAGCGGTCATTATTGCATTATTATGGAATAATAATATATCCCATACATTAGTAATTCATTAATTAAATTACTATAATGCCCTTCACCCGAGGATTACAAGGCAGTTTACCATATAAAAACACAAAAATACGGAATGTGGTAACAAACAAAAACAATACCCCTCACCCCCCCTTTAAAAGGCCGTTGATTGTTTAATTAGCCAAAGGCCTAGGTGAAGAGGAATGTTTTCACCTGGTGTCTAAAGATACATGTATATAACGAACGGGCAATGCGAGCTTCCCTGGGGAGTGCATTCCACAAATAGGGAGCCACCACAGAAAAGGCCTGTTTTCATGTTGCCACCTTCCAGATGCCTCATGGAGAAGGCACAGAAAGGAGGGCCTCAGATGGTTCATGTGAGGAGAGGCAGTTCAGTTTTTGAAGTTTCTGTTGCATGTTGGACCCTAAAACCATAAATACCAACTGCAAAGTAGGAGAGCATTATAATAATCTTTAATCTATATAGTCTTTATCAGTTATTTTTTTCTGGGGGTACACAGGGGTACGCGTACCTCTAAGCAATTTGTGAATCTAAGTTTGGCCTCATTGAGGGGCAGTATTTCGATATGAGTAGGAAAATGAGAGTGCCCCTAAACATTTTTTTAAAGAAAAAAAGCACTGGTCTTTATATAGCTTCATTATTTTATTTATTAAATGTATTTCTTACCCAATAGCCCCAGGACAGGTTACAAAACAGAAAAGAACAATGTCATAAGAATCTCTCTATTAAATTTGGGGGAGGGCAGGAAGTATCTTGCCTAAGACCACAGATTCATAGCGGAGCTAAGAATTGAACTGTGGGATCCCAAGTCATGACTCGTTCTCTTAACCTCTAAATACGAGAAGAATAATTTTAACTAGCTATTGTTATCATTCTTTTTCCCCTTTGAATAAATGTATCGGTTACCACAACAGGAATATTGAAAATTGGCCTCTAATTCATAGCATTCCTGCACTTCCTTCTAAGCACCTTCATCTTTTGCCACCCCGCAACCCTGCACTCAAATCTATTTGAGTTAACAATCTAATTAGAGCTATAATTCACTTCTGCATAAAACAAAGGCAAATGTGTTGGATTGCACATTTTCTCATAACATGATGTTTTCATTAAGTGGGTTGTTCACATATTGTTAAGCAATTTAAATAATTAACTTCCTATAATAGAAGAACACGGTTACAGTGACTAGTTAGGTTATTTCATTTTAATAATATATCAAAGTCAAAGTTTTCAATATGCATGCCTTAAAAAACAACAACAGCCCAAGGGGCTGATCCTGCTTCCTAATTTGTTGAGGCAAAGGCTCAGAGGATCAGGCATAAAGGGGTTTCACTGCCTGCCAGAATACTATAGAAAAGTAGGGATACAATGGAATGGGATTGTGGGGGTGATATTTACTAGGAATAGCAGCAACAGCAGTTCTAGAGACAGAAGGAGCCAGATGTACTGGGCCTTTTCCTGATATCCTGTTGGAAAAGGTCTGTAGTTGGTGGAACAGCTCATGCTTGGCATGCAGAAGAATGCTGGCATCTCCAGATAGGATTGGGAGAGATCCCATCTGAAACTCTGGGAAGCTGTTGCTAGTCAGCAATACTGGTCTAGGTGGACCAATGGTTTTACTCTGTATAAGGCAGCTTCAAACGTTCCTATTACTTGTAAATGGTAGTGGTAATACTGATGTAATAAAGGTAAAGCGTAAAGGGGCTCCTGACCATTAGGTCCAGTCGTGGCCGACTCTGGGGTTGTGGTGCTCATCTCGCTTTATTGGCCGAGGAAGCCGGCGTACAGCTTCCGGGTCATGTGGCCAGCATGACTAAGCCGCTTCTGGCGAACCAGAGCAGTGCACGGAAACGCTGTTTACCTTCCTGTTGGAGTGGTACCTATTTATCTACTTGCACTTTGACGTGCTTTTGAACTGCTAGGTTGGCAGGAGCAGGGACCGAGTAACGGGAGCTCACCCAGTTGTGGGGATTCGAACCACCGACCTTCTGATCGGCAAGTCCTAGGCTCTGTGGTTTAACCCACAGCGCCACCCACGTCCCTAATACTGATGTAAGGACAGCTAAACTATCACAGAACATAGATGCCCAAACATCATTGTAGAGAGTTGCCTTTACACTGGTCTCCCCACACAATCTTGCATTTGAGTAAAAAAACAAAGTTTGACAAGGATTTTGCAGGAATTTAAGTTCTGTGGTTTGGACCTGGAAAGGCATGAGCAGAACTGTGCTCACAGAATGGGACTTTTGTACATTGTACTGGCACCTCACCACTTATGGAGTTTTGCAAGATGACAGAGACCCTTCGTTTCAGAAGAATCATTGGTCTTTAAAGCATTGCTTTAGCTGTTATTCAGCTCCTGGTTTTATTGATAATGTTTAATGCTGCTGTCCTAAGCTGTTACGTATTTTGCTCCTCGGTTGTGTTTTATCTTGCTGGTTATTTTTTACACAGTAGCATTTTGTTACATAATGGTTTATTGTTTTGTTTTATTATTGATACTTCAGGAAATCGGTGTATTCATTATCTTTAAAAAGATATAAATAAATTGTAGCTTACTCACCCAATCCCAGGAATCTGAAAAAGGGGAAACTTTGTCTCCAAACATTTGTCCTTGGACCTGATTCTATCTACAGCTTAAAAAGCAGTATCAATGGGGTCATTTCTTCTTATGGATCGCTCCTGCTATTAATTATTTCAAGGACTCATACTGAAATAATTTGATATTGTTGGTAAGTTGCCTTTGCTTGAATAATTCTTTTTAAACAAAACTGAACATTTCAGAAGTAACAAGATCACTCACTTGAATAGAAATACTTCTTGATTATTCCAGAGGCTTGGTGAAAAGTCGTACTCCTTCACTTTATAATTTGCTGCTCCATCATATGCAACCTTCTAAAATGAAATATAGTACAACATAGGAAACCATCTTAGAGCAACAAATTCAGGATGAAATATGGCTGGCAATTTGGGCTAATTCTCCTCCCTGATGTCTGCGTGTTTTAAAGTGATGCATTTCGGTTATCTTACACCAGAACATAAAACAGAAGATTATGACATACAGAAAGTGGAAACAGTGTGCCACCAATGGAGTCATACACCCAAGTCACTATTTTAAAATTTCACTGGCTTAACCATGTGGATGTGGTAGACTGGGATTTAGGTTGTATGATAAAGCATTTATATGCACATACACAAATATGAAAAATGGGCAATTTGCATTTCCTCAATTCTTTTCTCTCCACCTAAACATGATCACGTGTTGTTGCACTAATTACTGGAGATTGTCAGCTAAACATAAGCTTTCAGTCCAAGTGACAATTGTCATCTAAATTGTTCTGGTTTCAGGTTACTGATGTCAGGCTGAAATTATATATATAGATATATATAGCACATTTAGTCTCAAATCTTCCATTATTGGGCAAGGTGACTGAGTGAGTGGTTGCTGAACAACTCCAGGCACGCCTGGAAGAAGCGGACCATTTGGATCCCTTCCAGTCGGGATTCAGGCCTCATCATGGGACTGAAACTGCCTTGGTCGCACTGTTCAATGATCTCCGGCAGGCTAGGGACAAAGGTGAGAGCTGTTTCCTACTTCTGCTGGATCTCTCAGCAGCTTTTGATACCATCAACCATAACATCTTTCTGGACCGTCTAGAGGAGCTGGGAGCTGGGGGCACTGTCATACAGTGGTTCCGCTCCTTTCTCCTGGGCTGTGTTCAGAAAGTGGTGGTGGGGGATGAGTGCTCAGACCCCTGGGCTCTCACTTGTGGGGTGCCTCAGGGTTCTGCCCTCTCCCCCATGCTTTTTAATATCTATATGAAGCCGCTGGGAGAGATCATCGGGGGTTTGGGCTGGGTGTTCATCAGTATGTGGATGATACCCAGCTCTACCTCTCTTTCAAATCAGAACCAGTGAAGGTGGTGAAGGTCCTGTGTGAGTATCTGGAGGTGGTTGGAGGATGGATGGTGGCTAACAGATTGAGGTTGAATCCTGACAAGACAGAAGTACTGTTTTTGGGGGACAGGCGGCGGGCAGGTGTGGAGAATTCCCTGGTCCTCAATGGGGTAACTGTGCCCCTGAAGGACCAGGTGTGCAGCCTGGGAGTCATTTTGGACTCGCAGCTGTCCATGGAGGTGCAGGTCAATTCTGTGTCCAGGGCAGCTGTTTACCAGCTCCATCTGGTATGCAGGCTGAGACCCTATCTGCCCCGCGGATTGTCTCGCCAGAGTGGTACATGCTCTAGTTATCTCTCGTTTGGACTACTGCAATGCGCTTTGAAGGTGCCCCGGAAACTACAACTAATCCAGAATGCAGCAGCTAGACTGGTGACTGGGAGCAGCTGCTGAGACCACATAACACCAGTCTTGAAAGACCTACATTGGCTCCCAGTACGTTTCTGGGCACAATTCAAAGTGTTGGTGCTGACCTTTAAAGCCCTAAATGGCATTGGTCCAGTATACCTGAAGGAGTGTTTCCACCCCCATCGTTCTACCTAGACACTGAGGTCCGGCGCTGAGGGCCTTCTGGCGGTTCCCTCGTTGCGAGAAGCCAAGTTACAGGGAACTAGGCAGAGGGCCTTCTCAGTAGTGGCACCCGCCCTGTGGAACGCCCTCCCACCGGATGTCAAAGAGAACAACTGCCAGACTTTTAGAAGACATCTCAAGGCAGCCCTGTTAGGGAAGCTTTTAATGTTTGATGGACTATTTTGTTGGAAGCCACCCAGAGTGGCTGGGGAAACCCAGTCAGATGGGCGGGGTACAAATAAATAATAACAATAATTTACATTTCATCTGTCTTTCATCATAGAACTGAAGATCGCATGGACTTTCTTATTCTAGCACTGACCAAATCCAGATATATTTAGCTTTGGGTAGGTGCCTGCTTCATGTGTCTTTGGACCACACAAGAGTATAGTGGGACCTTTGAATTAAAAATCTTTGGGATTACACTTTTAGTTCCATAATGAACACATACTAATAAGTAAGAGTCAGTAATTGGTTTTAAAAGGCATTTCACCAAGAAATTGTAGAATTACAGAATGCCAAGTTGCCAACAGCAGCTGCTTAACATTCAAGGTGCACATTCACTTAAAAAGTCAGTTCATGTTTAAAAGTAATTACAATCATTTTTTATATATAGCTCTGGAGTACATTCAGAATAACAGCTATGACTTTCTTGCTCCCATGAGACCTTGCAATACCCTGACCAGAGTTCTGGACTGATTGTGTGTGCGGATAAAGCTAAAACAAGAAAGAGAGTGTTTATTAAGACAGAGATAGAACCTGGATATGGCAATTGATTGGTGCCTGAGAATGAATATAATGGATGACTATCATGATGAATGGGTTGAGTGAAAGCAGCATTAAACTTTATTATTCCGGGGTAAATGCTTCCATGAGAAAATATCACAGCAAGTTAATGCTTTATATACCAAGAGATATACAGACATGGAGACTGTGCACAGACTTCCATTTACTCTACATTGTGCTCCTACTGCTGGCTTGGGATGTGATGTAAACACATTAGCCACAATCTATACCTATCCTGTATAGAAATACTGCATTTTGACACATTTTCCCCCCAAAACCAGCTTCTATCCAAGTTGAGAAAAAGAACAACCTAGCTGTATTTTAAGCGGGCAGTGTGCACACAGCCCATAACAAATATTGACCAGGGACCCTTTCTCTCAGCTACCAAAGTAGGAACATAGGAACCTGCTGGTGACTAACATTGGAGGTTTCCCCCCACAAACACTCACAACTACAACTTGATTTGGAGGAGAGAAAAACCATGTAGCATACAGAAGTCTTTTGGATAGGTATGCCACACAACGGTACATTTTTGTTTTTCTGTGTGTGGCTGGGTTTTGCGGTTGGATGACCACACTATGCCAAAATGTAGTTATCGAGTGTTTCTCCAATGCTTTATTTTGATGCTTATGGTATCATCGTTACCTTTTCGGTTTCTTTTTTAAACTGCATTTCATCTGAAAGAAATCCAGATGGTCTTTTGTCTGTCTTGACATTTAACAAAAAAAGCATCCACTCAACTATGCCTCCAAGATACATTATGACTAATTTTTAGTGTACAATCTGACCCCCTCCTTTGGGCATCTTGTCGGTTTTCCATCGCTTCCCCTTTCAGCAAAGGCCAAAATGTGCTAAAAGGGAGGCAGTTCGGGGGAAAGAGCGCGCGTGGCCCGAGGCGCACAAATCCTGCCGCGTTTTCTTATTCTTTGCAGATTCAGTGGGAACCTCTGATTTTGCTCGACGGCGGCAGCGGCGCTTCCACTACAACCTGAGCCCTGTGGGCTCCGTCCTCGAGCAGGAGCGAGCCGCATTGAACTCCGCCGAGTTCAACATGGGTAGACTCGAGCTGAGACTAAAAGTAGTACTTCGAATGAAGTTTCACGGAACGAGGCTGGGCGTGGTGAAGGAAGCGTCCTTTTAAAGGTGGGGTGGGACGGAAGAAGCAGAGAACTTTTTCACACGAGACCACGACGAGTGCCCACCGTGGGTGCCATTCGCCCCTCGAGCGTCGACTTCCCTCACGGCTGCGCGTGAGGAGAAAAAGAGGAGCGAAGCGGCGCCTCGCCTCCCCTTCCCCTCAGCCAGGGTGTGCCTCCTCTTCCTCGCCCGCCCGCCCCGGAGCGAGGCGCCCCTCTCTTCATCGGGAGACGTCTGCCGCCTTCCTGCCTCCCCCTCCTCACCGAGTCTCTTTGTGGGGCCCCAGGGAGAGGAGCCCAGCGCGCCGCCGCCGCCGCTCCTTCGCCCGCCCTTCCCCGCTCCCTCCCGCCATTGTGCAGCCGGCAACGCCAGCTCTCCCACCTGCTGGCGGCGGCGAGGCGAGCGACGCCCCCTCTCGCTTCCCATTCGCTCCCCATTTACCCTTCTGTGCGCGCGTATGTCCCCAGCTGAACCGGGGAGAGCCCCCTCCTCCTCCTCCATCTCCGCCCCGCTCCGGAGCGTGCAGTGCCGCCACCTTGCCCTCCCTCCCTCGCTTCCTCCTCCTCGTCGTCGCGCGCTCCCCGAACTAAAAGGAGGCAGCTGTTCGGCCAGCGGCGCCTCCTCCTCGCTCTCGTTTCCAGCCCTCGGGAGCCGTCGCCGCCGCTTTCCACCCCCCAGGCGTGCAGCTCGGGGAATAGGAAGAGGAGGCGCTGCTGCTGCTGCCGCCGCCGCCTCAGACTGCAATGTGCGCCCTGCTGCTGCTGCTGCTACTCCTGCCGCAGCCCCAGCCGCAGCCCTGAAGGAGCCATGCCGGGCTGGAAGAAGACCATCCCCGTGTGCCTGCAAGCCGAGCAGGAGAGAGGTGGGTGAGCGCCACCCAGGCGCCGCGAGGGGGCTTCGGCGGCGCCGCGGCCGGCAAGTGGGGTGGGCTGAGTGAGGCGAGACCCCGCTCTCCGTCGCGCACCGACCCTTCCCCCTCCGCCCGCTCCTCCCTCAGGTGCTCTCCGCCGAGCGCGGAGCCCTCCTTCGGCTCCGGGAGGCGAGCGGGTGGCGGGAACGAGGTTGCCCCGCGAGTGGGGTGGAGGGGGGGAGTGTCTTGTCAGAAAGCGGCACCTGAGGGCGGGAGGGGCCGGCCCGTCTTCCTCCTCCTCCTCCTCCTGGTCGTGCCGCGAGTGAACTTTTATTTGCCTGGCTGAGGGAGGAGGGGGTGGCTGGGCTTCCCCTTCAGGCAGACCCTCCATGGCTTCTGTTTGTTCCGCCGGTATCCTTGGGAAACGGAGAGACTTGGCGAAGTTTTTTGTTTTAGTTCCTGTTCTCTCTGGGGCTTCTTCCGTAGGGGAAAAGTGGCTCTGCAGGGACATTTTGGGTCCAGAGCAAGTGTGTGTGTGTGTTTTTGGGGTGTGTGTGTGTGTGTGGAGGAGAGCTCTGTAATGGATCTTTCCTCTGGTGGGCAACTGTAGTGGAGAATGCAAAGTCCCCACAGTGTTGTTTTGGTGTTTTGCCTGAGGGGAGGGGTGGTGGCAGGTGCTGCTAGCAAGGGACCCCTTCCCTTGCAAACCACGCAGCATTGGGCTAGCAGTCAGCATGGCAAGCCATAGAGCCCCAGGGTCCAGCTGGAGGGGGGAAAGGAGGGTGGGCCCTATGCCCTGTCTCCTTTTAGGATGACACTTGGAGTGGTCAAGCTGCGCCAACTACGAACGTGGGGCTTTCTGAAAGAAGCAGGGCCCTCATTTAGAGTTGCCTGGTTCTGTTAGAGCGAATGCTTTTAGACATTTGCAGCTCTGTACAGCAGGCAAGGAAGGAATGGCTTTTATTTCAGATAGTCCAGATTCTAAGGGTTTCTCTGTTATGCAGATTTCATCAGAGAAAGCTGGTGAAGTAATACAGTAGCCCCCCCCCCCCTTTAAGGGACTTTCTACATGTATAGTGCAGCCTTCTGGTCCAGAGATATCCCTGATATAAGGGGAATTGTTGTCTGTTATTCATATTCCAGAACCAGACAAAACTCTTGCTTTCAGCTGCTTAGCCCCTCTGAACTTTTTCCTCATGTTGAGTGCTCACTGTTTTCATTACACACTGTGGGGAAGCTTGCAGGGGCTGTTATTGTCATGCTTTGTATTTTATCCGTCTTAAAAAGCCATTGTTACGGAAAGAAACACACCCGATTTTGTCAGAAATGGTATTCTGCACACACTTTCTCTTGGGTATGTTTGCAAAGCGACCATTCATCTCCACTGGTGGCCATGGGGCTTTTAGATCCCAAGTTTAACCCTAATCAGTACCTGTGCTTACCAGCTTACCAAGTGCTCAGAAGTAATTAGCTGATAGCACTCATCCTCAAGGTAAGTTAGAATTGCTGGAAGTCTGGAATTTGGAAAATACTCCTATAATTTGTACTTGTCCTGGTTGATGGTATCAGAAATACATTTGTGGTTCTTGAGACATGGAGTAGAGGAGGTGGAACAACAACTTTATAGAATGTTTGAGAGCTGTGGAATCCAGATGAGACTGTCAATTTGCAGCAACCAAATGAAGGGTTTTGCATGCCAATGTGGGCTTGTTTCGGGTACCGTTCAATATTGTTCCAACACACTGGATTTGATGTTTCTGGTAACTTTTCAAATCCTTATAAATTCAGGCTGCAGTTTTGTAATGGATTCAGAAGTTAGCTCTGTCACTTAACCCAGAAATTGTGTTTCTTATATTTGTGTGTATAATATTTGAGGGTGAGATTTAGTTTGTTGTATGCTAGAATTTGCAGGCTTTCAAAATACATTACTGGGCAGAGTTGCACACATTCTTCCATGGTAGAGTAGATATTTGGTTTGTAAGAGTTGACTAATGATTTGGTAAAATGTATTGCACCACTGATTTCATTTTGTATGTGTGTGGGTGCAGATCACTTACAATTCATTTTGCACAAGAGTAGCTAACAAATATTAAATATGAAGCTTCCTGAACTGCTCTAAAAAAGATATGTTTAGCTCTGACTGAGGATAAAACATTCCTGGATGTACGTTAATCTTCATTGGTAAATGACAATAGTACTCAAGTACAGTACACAATTCTCATTAGTTTTTTACATTGTTAATTGAAATATAAGCATTCAAGCAACACATGATTTAGATGTTTTCTCTTGTTACTGTTGTAATAAACACCTTTGTAAAGCCAACATACACTTGAATAAACTTACATATTCTGGGGGGAAAGGTAGATAAATTTTTGTATTGTCACACAGAGAGCTAACTCATTAAAATGCAGGAAAGCCCCCCCCCCCAGCTAAGCTCTGCATAGCAAATATGGCAAAACCAGAGAATAATTTCTGTGCATCAAAATCAGAGTCAGGAATGTGCCTTTAGATTTATCTCTCTCTCCCTGTTTTTGTAGTGTGCAGTGAACAATTTCCTTTGGTCGTCTTTTCTGCTTTGATGTTTTTCTGCACCAGTAGAGATGTTGCCTTGTAAACAGTTCTCATGCTTGTTTATTTAATTTGTATTTCTGTTCAGCTTATTTTCATAAGAGTTCAGCAAGCCCATTTTTACAAATTATTTATCGCTCTCTTGTTTTCTTTTTCCGTGGTGTAAATAAAAAAGCACTTTGAATTTCTGAAGTAGAGTTCATTTTATATTGCTGTAGCTTAGCTAATCAATTTAGCAAGACTTCGGTGCTTTTTCAGATTCAATTATCTCTCTTTGCTTCAGATGCAAGGAAAATATTAAGTGATAAAAATAAACAATTGGTGTTGAATTAGGGTACAAAGAGACCACTAGATAAACATTTTAAACTCACTGGAAAAATGGCCAGTGTTGTAATGAAATGAAGGTGCATATTTAGTGTTTATTGTGGTGCTGACTTGGAAAGCAATTACAAGTATAGTTAAAATCTGATTCAAAGCCAGTTTGCTTATATCTCCCTCTGCTGTTAGTAGATAATATTTCTCCTCTGTAGTTCATTTATAGGAATCAGGGTAACATTTTCCCCCCCTGTGCTTACTTTCAAAGAGTAAGTGTTCCCTGTTTTGTGTGTTTATTTTGTGGATCGTAGATGTAAATAAATAAATATACTGGTGAACTGTAGAAAGGTTGGTATTTAACATATGGTGCTCTTGTGAGATGCATGCCTTGAAAGAGGTGATTTTTCCATTTACAGTGGTACCTTGGGTTACATACGCTTCAGGTTACATACACTTCAGGTTACAGACTCTGCTAACCCAGAAATAATACCTCAGGTTAAGAACTTTGCTTCAGGATGAGAACAGAAATTGTGCGGCGGCACAGCAGCAGCAGCGGGAGACCCCATTAGCTAAAGTGGTGCTTCAGGTTAAGAACAGTTTCAGGTTAAGTACGGACCTCTGTAACGAATTAAGTACTTAACCCGAGGTACCACTGTACTGGTACATCCACTTCAACAGCTCGATCAACTGGATGAAGGTGGCCAAATTGCATTTTCCTTCAAAACACACTGGAAAAGAACCCTAAATAATTCAACAGCCAACTTGAATTCCATTGGTTTTTCTCCTTAGTCACTTCTTTCATAATCTGCAACCTCATATCTCTTTCTTTGCCTTGAAAAATTAACATGTGCTTCCATGCACTTATACCTCTCCTTTATGCACGCTATAAGCCACAAAAAATGGAACACCCTTATAACTAAAGAAGTAAAGGAGCTCAATTCAGCAGGAGAAAAACATTCTTGTCTCAGGTTTCAGTCTCCAACCTCATACCTGATTCCTGCTGCACCTACCAACTATGCATCCTGTTTCTCATCTCTTGCCCTTTCAATCTGCACTCCTAAACTCACGTAATAGAAAGTAACCCCTCATTTAACAGAATACGAGGACGGTACGTAACCCAAGGTTCCACTGTATTGGTACGCAAGAACCAGCTAGTTTATTACTTACTATGTTTGCAACCCCACCTTTCCTCCAGAGAACTGGAGTGCACAGTTCTCCCCAACCTCCTTTTACCCTGAAAACAAGCCCATGAGGTAGGTTAGATTGAGAGACAGTGACTGGCCCAGGGAGTGCCAGCTTGGCCCAGCAATTGTGGGTGCCCAGGGCCGTGGCTGCCATATAGTGTGCATGGCCGTGGCACTGAAATTTGTGGGTGCCTGGCCCCTTCATGGGGAATTTTGTGGGTGCTCAGGCACCCATGGCCCCAGGGAGATGGCACCTATGAGGGTCACTCAATGCCATGAATATTGACTGCCCAGAAAGCTGCTTTTAACAGGGGAGTGCTGGTTTGAAAAGTTGTTGACCCACCTAAATCATTTGGTGATGCTATCCCCTGTAAGAAACTTGTAGTAAGCACTATCTGTGCAGGTCAGGCAATTTCAGCTATGTCAACATAGCTCCTCTTTTCCAGGAAATCATTTGGTAGAAATCTGTTAAAATGCATAGGAAGCAGCTTCGTAGTACAGTGGTACCTTGGGTTACGTGCGCTTCAGGTTACATACGCTTCAGGTTACACACTCCACTAACCTAGAAATAGTGCTTCAGGTTAAGAACTTTGCTTCAGGATAAGAACAGAAATCGGACTCTGGCTGTGTGATGGCAGCAGGAGGCCCCATTAGCTAAAGTGGTGCTTCAGGTTAAGAACAGTTTCAGGTTAAGTACGGACCTCCGGAACGAATTAAGTACTTAACCCGAGGTACCACTGTAAAAGCTAACTGTGTGGCTGTTCTGCATATGAATTCCGATACAGTGGTACCTCAGGTTACAAATGCTTCGGGTTACAAACGCTTCAGGTTACAGACTCCGCTAACCCGCTAACCTTGGTTTAAGAACTTTACCTCAGGATGAGAACAGAAATCGCGTGGCAGCAGCGGGAGGCCCCATTAGCTAAAGTGGTGCTTCAGGTTAAGAACAGTTTCAGGTTAAGAACGGTCCTCCGGAACGAATTAAGTTCTTAACCAGAGGCACCACTGTATAAGTGAATTGTCCAAAGTGTCGCTGACTTCAGTGGGATCCCTCTCAAAGTAATGCTTAGGATAGAGATTTGCTAACCTTTTTGGGACCGTGGGCACATTTACAAAGCAGAGATGTCATGGGCATCACACACACAATCCTGCAACCAAGCACACAATTGGCTACAATAAAATGCACTTTTCAGGCTTAATAGTGTAGGGAAAACAGACTGTGGGGCACCAGAAAGGGTTCTGCTGGTTCATGTGCACCCATGGGTGTCAAATTGGTAGTTCCTGGCTTAGGATCTCACAGCCTAGATCAGGCAGCTGATATGTTAAACTAGTGACATTTTTAATTTTATGTGTGCATTGGATAACTGCTGTTTCCATCATTTTAATTCCATGCTTTAAAAAAGTTGGAAATTGTTTTAGCCTTTTTTTACTTTGCACAGTCAAGATTACACAAGTGATTATGTGGCGTTGTTTTTTTTTTGTAAAAGATTTGAGTTGTGGTCTCTGTTGATTAATGACATTGTAATATAGCTACTGAAGTAAAACCTGTCACTTCAGAAATGGCATGTAAAAACCAACCAATGTAATATGATGTATCATTAAAATTCAGGGCATATTTTCCTCCAGATTTCTGCTTAAGCTGCTAAAGCAAATCCATTTATAAGCCACCTAAAACACTTTTGAGGTGACATATGAAAGGAAGAAGAAGGAAAGAAAGCATTTTTGGGTTGACATTCTTCAGTATTCCTTCCAATCAAGTTAAATGAAATCATTTTATGGGTTTCCTGTGTCAGCTTTACAGCTGATCATTTTTGACAGGAGTGGAACGAACAATAAGTCTTGTTTATGGTTTGGAATTAGGACGGCATCACAAATGCAGAGCTTAGAATTAGGGTGACGACCATTTTTAAAAGTTACATGTGAAGTTTAAATTACTTCTATAGCTCTGTGGTCTTAAATACTATTTTATGATTTAGCTTTTCCTAACTTACCAGCTGCTACAATTGCTAAGCCATGTGCAGCCTGATACTATTTAAAATTAGATGCACCTAAACCCATTATTTCAATGGGCTTAGGCGTGTTCAGCTCTACATTGGAATGGACTGTTCAACTTTCTAGCAGCTCCTGTGACCCTGTTATCATTCACAACAGTTGCTTTCCTGAGAGATGATGCCCTTCTCCCAAAGGTTCTGAACCTGTACACAAATTGTCTAGCAATGGTTGCATCTTGGTTATGAGTGCTTTACATACCATTATATTTGAAGGTTGAGGAAACCCCAGTGTGCCCATATTGTACTTTAAAAAAATGTATTAAGGATGTTTTATTTATCCTCACGTTTATCACAAAAGAAAGGTTAAATTCTATTTACCTTATTTTCTCACACTTGCACAAAATAAAAGTTCGCACACTAATAGCAGGAGTCACACCCCTGCCTCTTTCCCCACTGGATGACAGCACTTGATGTGAAGGTAATATCCTCCAGGGAAGAGTGGAGGATAAACTAAAAATTGTGAGAAATGGATGAAGGCGGAGAGAGAAAGAGCACAAATTTATTTGTTTATTTGCAGAACCAAGTCAACACATTGGGAGTAACTGTATCATCCCTGTAGCTGTTCCACATTTCCATGTGAATGTGGTAACCACCCCACACCAGTAATTATTAAGCAGCTTTATGCTGTTTTGATATTAGGAGATTGCTTCATTGTGTACATGTTTATTACATACTTGAAAACACACGTGAGCGGTTCATTCCCGCTAACCACACTCTCCTGCTGTTGACAAATGAGCAGGCCATAACCACATATAGTGCCTTAATTGAATATGCTGCTATAATAATAATAATAATAATAATAATAATAATAATAATAATAATAATTTATTATTTGTACCCCGCCCATCTGGCTGGGTTTCCCCAGCCACTCTGGGCGGCTTCCATAGAAACCAAAAACCCCACTAAAATATCATACATTAAAAACTTCCCTGAACAGGGCTGCCTTAAGATGTCTTCTGAATGTCAGGTAGTTGTTTATCGTTTTGACATCTGATGGGAGGGCATTCCACAGGGCAGGCGCCACTACCGAAAAGGCCCTCTGCCTGGTTCCCTGTAGCTTTGCTTCTCGCAATGAGGGAACCGCCAGAAGGCCCTCGGCGCTGGACCTCAGCGTCCAGGCAGAACGATGGGGGTGGAGACGCTCCTTCAGGTATACTGGGCCGAGGCCATTTAGGGCTTTAAAGGTCAACACCAACACTTTGAATTGTGCTCGGAAACATACTGGGAGCCAATGTAGGTCTTTCAAGACCGGTGTTATGTGGTCTCGGCGGCCGCCCCCAGTCACCAGTCTAGCTGCCGCATTCTGGATTAGCTGTAGTTTCCGAGTCACCTTCAAAGGTAGCCCCACGTAGAGCGCATTGCAGTAGTCCAAGCGGGAGATAACTAGAGCATGCACCACTCTGGCGAGACAGTCTGCGGGCAGGTAGGGTCTCAGCCTGCGTACCAGGTGGAGTTGGTAGACAGCTGCCCTGGATACAGAATTGACCTGCGCCTCCATGGACAGCTGTGAGTCCAAAATGACTCCCAGGCTACGCACCTGGTCCTTCAGGGGCACAGTTACCCCATTCAGGACCAGGGAGTCCTCCACACCAGCCCGCCCCCTGTCCCCCAAAAACAGTACTTCTGTCTTGTCAGGATTCAACTTCAACCCATTAGCCGCCATCCATCCTCCAACCGCCTCCAGGCACTCACACAGGACCTTCACCGCCTTCACTGGCTCTGATTTGAAAGAGAGGTAGAGCTGGGTATCATCTACATATTGATGGACACCCAGTCCAAACACCCTGATGATCTCTCCCAGCGGCTTCATATAGATGTTAAAAAGCATGGGGGAGAGGACGGAACCCTGAGGTACCCCACAAGTGAGGGCCCAAGGGTCTGAACACTCATCCCCCACCACCACTTTCTGAACACGGCCCAGGAGGAAGGAGCGGAACCACTGTATAACAATGCCCCCAGCTCCCAACCCCTCTAGACGGTCCAGAAGGATGTTATGGTCGATTGTATCAAAGGCCGCTGAGAGATCCAGCAGAACTAGGAAACAGCTCTCACCTTTGTCCCTAGCTCGCCGGAGATCATCAACCAGTGCGACCAAGGCAGTTTCAGTCCCATGATGAGGCCTGAACCCCGATTGGAAGGGATCCAAATGGTCCGCATCCTCCAGGCATGCCTGGAGTTGTTCAGCAACCACACGCTCAATCACCTTGCCCAAGAATGGAAGATTTGAGACTGGGCGATAGTTGGCCATACTGGCCGGGTCTAAAGATGGTTTTTTAAGAAGCGGTTTAATGACCGCCTCTTTCAGCGGATCTGGGAATGTTCCCTCACAGAGGGAAGCATTCACCACCCCGCAGAGCCCATCGCCCAGCCCTTCCCGGCTTGCTTTTATTAGCCAGGATGGGCAAGGATCAAAGAGACAGGTGGTTGGTTTCACGCGTCCAAGCAGCCTGTCCACATCCTCGGGGGTAACGGATTGAAATTGGTTCCATGCAACTTGACCAGACAGAGCTCCAGCACTCTCCCGTCCCAGCCCTGCTCCCACGGTGGTGTCTAGCTCCTTCCGAATATGAGTGATTTTATCTGCAAAAAACTTTGCAAAATCGTTGCAGGAGATCTTGGGGTCTTTACAAGGCCCCGATGTTAAAGGTGGTTCCGTTAAATTGCGGACCACCTGAAAGAGTCTCCTGCTACTATTTTCTGCAGATGCAATAGAGGCGGCGAAGAAAGTCTTCTTCGCCGTCGCTATCACCACTTGGTAGGCTCGACGTTGAGCTCTAACCTGTGTCCGGTCAGATTCGGAGTGAGTTTTCTGCCACCGACGCTCTAGCCGTCTCAGCGATTGTTTCATTGCCCTCAGCTCCGAAGAAAACCACGGGGCTGTCCGGGCTCCATGCAATCGGAGAGGGCGCTTCGGAGCCAGACAGTCGATAGCCCTGGTTAACTCCACATTCCAGCGGGCCACCAGGGAATCAGCTGAAAGGCCGTCAACATGGGATAAAGCATCCCCTACCACTCTCTGGAAACCATTTGGATCCATTAAGTGGCGGGGGCGGACCATCCGAATTGGTCCCACCTCCCTGCAGAGGGGAAGGGTCGCTGAGAAGTCCAGTTGCACCAGGAAGTGATCTGACCATGGCACTTCTTTAGTTTCACTTTTACTTAGTGTCAGATCACCCACGTCACTAGAGGTGAATACCAGATCTAAGGCATGTCCATGACTATGAGTTGGGCCCAACTTATTCAGGGACAGCCCCATGGAGGCCATGCTTTCCACGAAGTCCCGAGCGGCCCCTTGTAAGGTCGTGTCGGCATGGATGTTAAAATCCCCTAGGACAACCAAACTAGGTGTCTCCAGGAGAACATCCGCCACGACCTGAAGCAGCTCGGACAGGGAATCCTTGGTGCAGCGGGGAGGTCGGTACACCAAAAGGAATCCTGTACTGCCCCTATTGCCCAACTTCCAGAACATGCACTCAGAAAACTGGGTCTTCCCAGTAGGACGCCTGATGCAAACTAATGACTTCCTAAAAATCACTGCAACCCCCCCTCCCCGCCCACATGACCTGGGTTGCTGTGCGTAAGAGAAACCTGGTGGGCAAGTGGCAGCAAGGACAGGCCCATCCGCTAGAGGACCAGCTGCTGTTCATGGGCCAACTCTAGCTCTTTATTCTATTACAAGACTTCCAACATGCAACATCAGTCACAATCCCCTTGTATATATCAATATATACTTGCAATGAAAACCAAGTTAACAAAATGACTGCTAAACTTCACTGTAGAGCACAGGGAATATTTGTGAGCACACAATTCACCACCAGATGGGAAGTACAGTGGTGCCTCGCAAGACGAAATTAATTCGTTCCGCAAGTTTTGTCATCTTGCAATTTTTTTCGTCTTGCGAAGCACGGTTTCGGGAAAGTTTTGGAAAAGCTTCAAAAATCACCAAAGTCTTTAAAAACCTCAAAAAAGGCTACCACACCGCGTTCTATGAGTTGCTCCTCGAAGTCAAGTCGCAACTGTATTAACGGTGTTAAGAAAAAGGAAACAAACTTGCAAGATGTTTCCGTCTTGCGAAGCAAGCCCATAGGGAAAATCGTCTTGCGAAGCACCTCAAAAAACATAAAACCCTTTTGTCTAGCGAGTTTTTTGTCTTGCGAGGCATTCATCTTGCGAGGTACCACTGTAATATGTTTATCATTCATTTTGACAGTACTACCTACATTCTAAGAAATGTAAATAATTTCTAAGTCAGAGGTCCGTTATTTTCAATTGTGATCTGAAACCCATTTGTTTAAAGTCAAGAGCATCCTGGCAGATTTATGTGGGCCTTTCTTACTGTTGGTGTTTCAGCTCAGGGGATGTATGTAAGTAATTACATCTATACCTTGGTTGACAAATACCTTGCGACTCAAACGTTTTGGCTCCCGAACACCGCAAACCCAGAAGTGAGTGTTCTGGTTTGCCAACATTCTTTGGAACCCGAAGGTCTGACGCAGCTCACGTGGCTTCCGCTTGGCTGCAGGAGCTTATTGCAGCCAATCGGAAGTCATGCCTTGGTTTCTTAACGTTTTGGAAGTCAAACGGACTTCTGGAACGGATACGGTTTGACTTCTGAGATACCACTGTACAGACCTTCATATTACTGCCCTCTTGAAAGGATAATCAAGCAGATAAAGGAAAAAGGCTTATGTTTGGTTTATCTTCCCACGCCCCTAACTACAAACAGCCACTCAGTTGATGCGAATATAAATCAAAGGAAAACCAGAAGACTTGTGACAAGGACTTTAACATACAGTATTTTGTTAGATTTCGCATTTAAATTTTCAGAACAGAAAGCCACATCACGGATGAGTGTTTTCTTTAGCCTTGCGTTTTATCCATTTGTTTTTATTTATTTCACCAGCCAGAAAGAACTGATAGGAATGAATATACACCCCCAGCGTCTTGCGAACCTTTTGCTGAAGACCAAAATGATTCCTATTCTAATGAGCGAGTCAGACAATAAAATTCTTGCTCACTGCAACTCCAAGCAGCTGAAGCAGCACTTTTGATTTTAATAGAATAAATTTAGGAATGAGACATAAAGAGTACTTGGTGAATAACAAACATTGAAATTTAAGCAATGTGGTATGAGATGCATCTTTGTCCAGTAAGAATATGTACAGCACATAAAGATATATAGATGGAATATTGGATGCAACTCTTATGTTTTAACAGAGGTCCTTCCATCTTAATTATAGGTCCTTAAATTTCAAATTGCCATTTGTCTTGCAACAGCAATCAGTAAAACAGTTAAATCATGTAGAGATTTAAACCTATGTGCAATTTGAAAATACTTTATATTATTAAATTGACAGGATTAAGAGTACTGTTCAATTGTCATGAGTGCATCTAACAGTGTACATAGATTTTATGGTCCAAAGCCCAGTTGATCTCTGTGCAAGAAGAAGCTAACTGACTTTAATTATGGGAAACGTGAGATAAGAATCCATGAGATAATGTTCATCTGGTCAGAGTAGACTATCAGACTCCATAGAATATTTGCAGTATCCAAATATGTCGTGCCCCATTTTTGTAGTGTGCAGAGATGAATCAGAGTGGGGCAATCTAAAATGTGTGCTTTTTGAGTGTTTTAATATAGATAATATTTTAAAGCATGCATAAACCAGAATCAACAGAAGTTTTCCTTTCAGGAAACCAGCTAATGGATCTGAGAGTACTGTGGGGTGTGTGGAAAGGGCAAGAGTGCAGCTCTAGGACTTTTCTTTTTTAAAATAGCAGGAGCACTTATGTTTTCTGGGTTTGTTTTTTTGCTGTGGCAAGTGAATGAAGTGATAATGAAGTTTCAATTTCTACTACGGTTGTACCTCGGTTCTCACACAAAGATATTTCCCAGTGCGGTTAGAGGTGGTGTCCATTGCTGCCCTCTGGCAGATTTCAGGTTTGTCCTCCAAGTTTAGTCCAGATAATATTGTATTTTGTGGGGAAACAAGGCCGATCCGGGCATTAAAGTCACCTCCCAAGACAAGCTGAGGGTTGGGTGACAGAGAGTCTATACTTTCGAGTAGTTGGTCAAGTTTTTCCCAATATGATCTCAGTTCCCCACAAGACTTTACTGGAGGTATGTACACGCAGATATAGTAAGTATTTCTCAAGAGACTATCAGAAAGGGACAACACTAAAAAATTAGGGGTGGTCAACGAGGGACAATGTTGAATTGATACATTAAGAGAGGTTGACACCAGCACCGCCAGTCTGTTCAACTCCCGAAACCATTTGAAAACCAAGGCATGGCTTCCGTTTGGCTGCAGGAGCTTCCTGCACTCAAGCGGAAGCCGCGTCAGACATTCAGCTTCTGAGAAGCATTTGCAAACCGGAACACTTACTCCTGGGTTTTCGGTTTTCGGGAGCCATTTTGTTCGACAACTGAGCCATTTGAGAACCAAGGTACCACTGTATTGGGAGAGGGAATGCTCTTGCCACTTTTGACTGAGAACAATGTAGCCACTCCTATGTTAATGACTTGTACCAAAAAGAGGGTCCCAGCTCACAATACTGTACGAAATACTGTTCATTCTGTGTCTCTGGATTCTGATGCAGACAACTGTTTATCTGTCCCTGTAGCTGTTTATTTATATACTCCATTAGTCATGTAGCTGCAGTGTGCATACACAATAATCTGAATTCTTAGATGTTTTGTGGGGGGGAAAAGCAACAGATAAGAGCAGGTGTTCTCAAATTTTCTAAGCCTCCTTCCCGTGGCTTCACATTTCTGCCTTACTTGCTACCTCATGCACAAATGACACCTGTGACTCCTCCATTGGAAAGTCTGAAAAGGGAAGACATCTATACCAGCACAGCTTTCCTTTGCCTTCTGTGCTTCTGCACCTTGTCCTCTGGGAGAGAAAATCCTCACTCAAAAACACATGCGTGCCACTTCACAAGCAGACTGAAAATGATCTTGCAATTCCTAAGCTGCCTGAAGCATATTCCGAATTAGAGGGGGGAGGGGCTGTTCCTTCCATCAAGGGATGGGCTTTCCCCACCCTTTTGGACTGCTTGCCTCTTCATTGCTCTGCCTTTCCCCATCCTCCTTCCCTTTTGTTTGTTTCCATCTTCTCCTCCCCTGCATCTTTCTCCTGATGTGTCTGTGGCAGTCGGCTGACAGAAGGGAAACCTGCCGGCATGTGGGGACACATCCCAAACTGATTTTTGAAAACCTGTTTAAGGCTACAATTAGCAAAAGATGCTTTCCCATCAAAATATGTTTATTTATTGCATCTGTTCTATGATCAGTAATATGTGACATTTCACCTATTCTGTATTGTAGCTGTGATACACTGGAATGTGCACATTAAATTTAATTTTAATTGGTGCACACTCTCCATATGTTGACGAGAAAGTATAATGTCAAACTTTTTTTAGGTTTAGTGCCCTATGTGAACTATTGAAAAGGATTCCCCCCCCCCCATTTTTTGGTATTGCTTTGGAAACAGTTCTGTCATTTCCATAATAGATCATTAGGGATTACATGATTGTAGCTGTAATACAATGCCCTCTGCTTTGTTCACATATTTATAATGCTCACTTCTATTAATATCAGTCAATTAACAGGATTCTCTTCCTTCAGTCCTGATTTGCATCAAGTATTTGTTGCATCAGGGGCTTTTTAAACTTAAAATTGGATCCCTTTAAAAAAAATACCATAACAAATATGGATATCTTTTGATATCCACTTTGCATATGCAGAAAATACAGGGTAAGAAAAATCCTGGTCTGTTGTTCAGGATTAAACAGTGGGAGGAGATGTTGGGCAAGAATCAGGGAAGCCTGCAAAGTACTTCTGGTCTCTCTGCACATAGAAGTGAGCAGGGAGGGGGAAAATGCAAACAGCCCCTTAGTATAGCATACAACACCATATGCAATAATAAAATATTTTTTTGTGCCATAGTCCATAATACAGTGAAAAATTGTGCACCTTTTGATATTCATGTCCCAGCAGACCCTTAGGACTTGATTTACTTGCTGCACAAGGACACTAAGGGCTACATAACCCCTTCCTCAGATCTTGTGAATTGTTTGCTGCTAATGCACCTGTCCCTAAAACAGAAAGAAGAACTAAAGCTTTCTAGGAGCAAAGTAGGTTGGCAGCTGACAGTGTGTCGCACTAGTTCACATAACCAAGTTTAGCATTTACAGTGGTGCCTCGCAAGACGAAATTAATTCGTTCCGCAAGTCTCTTCGTCTTGCGGTTTTTTCGTCTTGCGATGCACGGTTTCCCATAGGAATGCATTGAAAATCAATTAATGCGTTCCTAGGGAAACCGCCTTCAGACCAGGTCCGGGGACAGACTGTCCCCGGACCTCTTCTGAAGGCTGGGGGGGGGGGGACAAGGGCTTTTCTTCCCACCCCCAGCATTTTAAAAAACCCTGGGACAGCGGAGGACTTCTCCGCTGTCCGGGCGATCTTAAAATGCTGGCGGGCGGCATTTTAAAATCGCCCCGGGACAGCGGAGGACTTCTCCGCTGTCCGGGGCGATTTAAAAGCCCCTGGGAAGAAGCTACAAGAAGCTGCATGAGATAATGCTGGATTATATTGAATACAACAACATCATTTTGATGGGAGATATGAATGGAGTTGTCTCCACACATATGGATAAGTCACAAAACCAAAACTTGACTAAAGATGGCAGACTACCAAAGACTTTTTTTGAACTTACAGACAATATGGATTTGATTGATATCTGGAGAGTTAAAAACCCTCTAGGTAAAGAGGGAACATTCTTTTCTGAGGCCCACCTATCCTGGACACGAATCGACCAAATCTGGGTAACTAGAGGACTGGCACCTAAGACCAAAAAAATAGAGATCTGCCCTAAAACTTGCTCCGACCACAATGCTTTGAAAATAGATTTGAGACTCACACCAACTGGATCCTTCAGATGGAGAATGAATGACTCTTTGTTTAGAGATCAGGAGATTGTGAAGAAGGCCCAAAAAACGATGAAGGACTATTTTGAAATAAATTTGAACACTTCGGTGGAGAAAAAAACAATCTGGGACGCAAGTAAAGCCGTCATGAGAGGGTTTCTGATACAACAGAATACTATTAGGAAAAAACTCTGGAATGGTAAAAAGGACAAGATTTTGGAGAAGATAAAAGATGGAGAGAAAAGGTTGAGATTGAATCCAAAATCTAAAGAAGCTCTAAGAGAAATAAAATTCCATCAAACACAATATGCGAAATTGATAAATCAAGAAGTTGAATGGAAAATTAAACAGATGAAACAAAGATCATTCGAATCGGCAAACAAATGTGGGAAGTTACTGTCATGGCAGTTGAAAAAGAGACAGAAACTGAACTTTGTTACCAATCTAGAGGTTGAAGGCGAATGTATTCAGAAACCTGAAGAAATTAGAAAGTGTTTCCAGAGATACTTCAAAAAACTGTTTACACAAGGCCATCAAGAAGAGACTGAGATAAATAAATTTTTAAAAAGCTATGGCCTGCAAAAATTGACTCAAGACAAACAAACAACCCTGAACTACAAAATAACAGAACAGGAAATCGAAAGGGCCATTCAGAATATGCAACTAGGCAAATCTCCGGGCCCAGATGGACTTACCTCCAAATACTACAAGACACTGAAGGAATATCTGATCCATCCATTGTTGGAGGTATGCAATCAAATTATGGAAGGGAAGGGAGCACCAGATTCGTGGAAAGAGGCATTCATCACGTTGATACCAAAATTGGAATCTGAAAAGACTCAACTTAAGAACTATCGCCCCATCTCACTCCTAAATGTGGATTATAAAATTTTTGCTGACATTTTGGCAAACAGATTGAAAAAAGTTTTGAACGAAGTAATTCATAAAGATCAAGCAGGCTTTCTCCCCGGCAGGCATTTGTCTGATAACACTAGAAACATCGTCGATGTTTTGGAACTACTACAGACAAATTTAAATACAAAAGCAGCTTTGATATTCATCGACGCGGAGAAGGCCTTTGACAATATATCTTGGAAATTTATGAAGAAAAATTTAGAAGGGATGGGAGTGGGAAGGGCGTTTCAAAATGGTATTGAAGCAATCTATTCAGAACAAAAAGCTAAATTGATAGTAAATAACGTGGTGTCAGAAGAGTTCAAAATTGAAAAAGGAACACGACAGGGGCGCCCCCTATCACCCTTGCTATTTATTTCGGTCCTGGAGGTTTTGCTGAATTTGATTAGAAGGGACCAGCAGGTAGAAGGAATACAGGTCGGAGGAAAACAATATAAATTGAAGGCCTTCGCGGATGATTTGGTACTGACATTACAGGAGCCAGTGTCTAGCACAAAAAGAGCCTTGGAATTAATATCTGAGTTTGGTCGGGTGGCGGGATTCAAGTTAAATAAACAAAAAACTAAGGTTTTGGTAAAAAACTTGACACCTTCAGAAATAGATGGGTTTCAGAAGGAAACTGAACTAAATGTGGTTAAAAAAGTGAAATACCTGGGGGTTAATCTGACTGGGAAAAATTTGAACTTGTTCAAAGACAATTATGAAAAGTGTTGGTCTGAAATTAAAAAAGATTTAGATACTTGGTCAAGATTGAAACTTTCCTTGTTGGGAAGAATTGCAGCAGTTAAGATGAATGTATTGCCAAGAATGCTGTTTTTGTTTCAGGCCCTCCAGATCGTGGACAGAGTGGAGTGTTTTGGAAAGTGGCAGAGGGACATTATGAAGTTTGTCTGGCAGGGCAAAAAGCCCCGAATAAAATTTAAAATATTAACTGATGCAAAGGAAAGAGGGGGATTTGCCCTGCCGGACCTAAGGCTGTATTATGAAGCTGCATCCTTCTGCTGGATGAAAGACTGGTTTCTGTTAGAAAACACTGATGTCCTAGATCTGGAAGGGTTCAACAATGCTTTTGGGTGGCATGCATATTTGTGGTACGACAAGGTAAAGGTTCATAAGCTATTTAAAAACCATATTGTAAGGAAATCTCTGTTTAATGTCTGGACTAAATACAAGGACTTATTCGAAAACAAGACCCCGAGGTGGCTATCACCGATGGAGGCTAAGGCCATAAAAATACTCAATATGGGGGGTGGCTGGGCAAAATATTGTGAAATAATAGAAAGTGTAGGGGACACTTGGAGGTTGCAGAGTTTTGAAAAATTGAAAGGAAAGGTGCGAGACTGGTTTCATTATGCCCAAGTTTTAGAGATCTTTAAAAAAGATAAAAAAATTGGCTTCCAGGTGGAAAAATCAAAACTAGAGTCAGAACTACTTGAACCTAAGACGAAAGTGCTTTCAAGAATGTACAACTTGTTGCTTAAATGGAACACTCAAGATGAGTTAGTTAAATCAGCCATGATAAAATGGGCACAAGATATTGGACACAACATTATGTTTGAAGACTGGGAAAGGTTATGGACCACCGGTATGAAATTTACGGCATGTAGTGCCTTAAAAGAAAACATTATGAAAATGATGTACAGGTGGTACATGACCCCAGTCAAACTCGCAAAGATATACCATCTGTCTGATAATAAATGTTGGAAATGCAAAGAGGCTGAAGGAACGTTCTTTCACCTCTGGTGGACATGCCCGAGGGTGAGGGCTTTTTGGGAAATGATTTATAACGAGTTGAAAAAGGTATTTAGGTATACCTTTCAGAAGAAACCAGAGGCCTTCCTCCTGGGCATTGTGGGCCAGAGAGTGTTAAAGAAAGATAGAACTTTCTTTTTATATGCAACTACAGCAGCAAGAATCCTCTTAGCCAAATATTGGAAGGCACAGGAGTTACCCACACTGGAAGAGTGGCACACGCAACTGATGGACTATATGGAACTGGCTGAAATGACCGGCAGAATTCGAGATCTGGGAGAAGAGGCAGTGGAAGAGGATTGGAGAAAATTTAAAGACTATCTACAAAAACATTATAAGATATTTGAATGTTGAGAATTTGCTAAGTTTTGAGAAAAACATGCTTCAATATTGAAATTTGGATATGATTGTGACTGAGTTATGACTGAGAAAAGTTTAAATTTCAAAGCAATTAATTAGATGAAAATATAAAAACATACGAAACAAGGTAATAATTTGCTATTTAACTTTATTGTAAAAAACACAGGGACGGAGGAGGTGGGGAAGTCCAGAGGATAATGAAAAAAGATTTGGAAAAATGAATTTTTCTTCTGTATTTGTTTGTTTTCTTTTTTCTTTCTGTAAAACAGCTTTTGTTGGATTATTGATGATGTATTTTGACTTTGGAAAACAAAGCAATAAAAAATATTTATAAAAAAAAAAAATAAAAGCCCCTGGGAAGGCAGGCAGGGGGGACAAAGACTTTCGCCCCCCGCCCGCCTTCAGAAGGTGTTCCCGCCCCCCCCCCCGCCCGGCTTCGCAGCAGCGCTACGAAGCCCAGCGGCTGGGGCAGGTGTTCCCGCCCCCCACCCGGCTTCGCAGCAGCGCTACGAAGCCCGGCGGCTGGGGCAGGTGTTCCCGCTCCCCCCACCCCACTTCGGAGCAGCGTTCCGAAGCGGGGTGGCTGGGGCAGGTGTTCCCGCCCCCCGCCCGGCTTCGCAGCAGCGCTACGAAGCCCGGTGGCTGGGGCAAGTGTTCCCGCCCCCCCCACCCCGCTTCGGAGCAGCGTTCCGAAGCGGGGTGGCTGGGGCAGGTGTTCCCGCCCCCGCCCGGCTTCGCAGCAGCGCTACGAAGCCCGGTGGTTGGGGCAAGTGTTCCCGCCCCCCCACCCCGCTTCGGAGCAGCGTTCCGAAGCGGGGTGGCTGGGGCAGGTGTTCCCGCCCCCCGCCCGGCTTCGCAGCAGCGCTACGAAGCCCGGCGGCTGGGGCAGGTGTTCCCGCCCCCCCCCCCGCTTCGGAGCACCGGGAGAAGCGATCTCCCCGCAGCCCCTTGCTTCAAAAGAGGTCCGGGGGCAGACCTCTTTTGAAGCAAGGGGCGGTGGGGAGAAGCGATCTCCCCGCCGCCCCTTGCTTCAAAAGAGAAGACCCGCTGTCCCCGGGGCAAGCTTCGTTTTGCGAAGCAAGCCCATAGGGAAATTCGTCTTGCGAGGCAACTCGAAAACGAAAAAACCTTTCGTTTTGCGAGTTTTTCGTCTCGCGAGGCGTTCGTCTTGCGGGGTACCACTGTATTTCCAGCCAAAAGTGACTGTGAAAAATACAAGGTAGAAGATGACTGTATTGAAAGCCACCCTGAATTTGCAGCACATGAGGATCTTGAATGAGAGAACAAGTGTTCATGAATTTTTAAAAACTTCCTTCCTGTTATGAAGAGATTTTATGTACAGTCACTGAAGGCAGCAAAACCAGCTGCCTGCTATGTTCACCTCTCTTTTTTTATTTACCTTCTCCTTGTCTTTTAGCATGGAGAGATCACCCTGTTGTTACTGTAGCCTCTGGAAACTTGTCTGCTGAGTCAGAAAAAGAGGTGGAGTTGGGAGGAAATATTTATTAGCTTAAGCTGTTAGCACTGATTGCTTGTTTACATCTGAGAGGATGTAAGGTGCTTTCCTTTGGGAAGGTGTTGGTGTTCAAAGGTAAGCAGGAGATAATCCTCACACTATCTGTTTTTGATTTTACATTAAAATATTCTTAAAAGGATTCCACAAGCCTTCCTGAGTACAGAATAGTGAGTTCGAAATGAATAAATCTTTCTACTATGGAGTTCCAGCTACGTTCTTTTTTTGTAGTATCCTGCCCTTCATCCAAGACCTGAGGGCAGGTTACAACAGTAAAACACAAATAAACATAGTTCATCTGTCCATATATTACTGTAGAGGCCAAATCTTAGGATTTAGAGGCCTGCTAAAAAAAGACAGTTTTTTAAGCTGGCACTTAAAAATAAACACTGTGCCAACAGGACTTGGGGGGGGGGGTGAGGCAGGGGGAGTGCATTTCAAAACCAGGAAGGTGATGTTAGGAAGCGCCTCTGGAGAGTGCCAGATCCTCAATATTCACTATGTAGTGAAAATGTATCAAAGGTCTCCCTAGCAGATTTCAAATAAGAGGACAACATGGGGAGAAGCATTATATGTCCAGCCTCAGTAGCAAAAGGCAGTAGTATAGGTCCTTGAGCCTCAGTGTTATACAGTCTTTAGCTGTCAGACCCATCAAAACTCTGGCAGTTGCATTTTGCATAAGTTCCAACCTCTGAATTGTCTCCAGGAACAGACCCATGTAGAGCACATTGCAGTGGGATGATGATGATGATGATTAGTTATTGTTATTGAATTTATATACCACCCTATACCTGGAGGTCTCAGGGTGGTTCACAGAACAAAATCAAAATATAAAACCACAACATATATAATCAAAATTAAAACAACAACCCAATAATCCCCCTGCCCAACCCCCAACCCCCATTTTAAAATGGCATTTGATTACTACAGCAGGCAGTCCCTGTCCAGGAATTTTGGGTTTCCAAACCACAGTAAAGTTGTGTGTGTGGAATGGAAGTAGCTGGTGAACCATCTGAAGCTGAAAATATGCACACCATGTCACCAAAGGAACCTGAGCATATAATCGAGAAGTATCCTCAGACTACAGACCTGGTCCTTTGGGGGTGTGCAACCCCGTCCAAAACAGGCTACAGTAGAACCTTGGTTTTCGAACATAATCCTTTTCGGAAGTCTTTTTGACTTCCGAAACATTTGAAAACCGAAAATCAAAGGGCTGTTGGCAAAATGAATGATGAAAATAGAAAAACGTGTTGTGGAAGCCACTCATCTTCTGAAAATCATTTGAAAACAGAAGCATTCACTTCTGGGTTGTTGGCATTTGGGTTCTGAAGCATTCAACAACCGAGGTTCCACTGTACCACCTTTAATTCTTGGATCTGGAAGCATTCACTTCTGGGTTGTTGGCATTTGGGTTCTGAAGCATTCAACAACCGAGGTTCCACTGTACCACCTTTAATTCTTGGATCTGGAAACTGCCCACCCACAACATTTGTTTTGTTGGGATTCAGCTTCAGTTTATTGGCTCTCTTCCAGGCCTTTACTGCCTCCAGATACTTCACCTGCATGGTTTTATCAGATTCAGATGAGAAGGAGAAATTAGAGTTGGGTGTAACCAGCATGTTGGTGATGTCTTGTTCCAAATCTGCATACTTGCCTTGTGTTTTTCCCAGATTACTCTACAGTGGTACCTCGGGTTACATACACTTCAGGTTACAGACTCCGCTAACCCAGAAATAGTACCTCAGGTTAAGAACTTTGCTTCAGGATGAGAACAGAAATTGTGCTCAGGCGGCGCGGCAGCAGTGGGAGGCCCCATTAGCTAAAGTGGTGCTTCAGGTTAAGAACAGTTTCAGTTTAAGAATGGACCTCCGGAACGAATTAAGTACTTAACCCGAGGTACCACTGTATACTGTACCAAAGTCTTGTTCTCCTCAGGAAGAACTTACTATAGGCTGCCTGATTTATTTGAACCTATTTTTATAAATAGGCTACAATTTGGAACTAGTAACTAAAATTTGCTTCTCTAGCACTAAATAACCAGAGGTTTGGGGAATGTACCAGACTTCTATCTGGGTCACAATTTCCTAGTAGGTGCATGGTAAAAGTGACTGAAGTCTTCTTTTTTTATATAATTATTTGAATTATTTATACCTTGCTTCTCAGCTTCTCAGCTCTAATTTCCAAGATGGCTTACAACATAATTAAAACCAGCCACACAAAGTAGCAAACCAAACAAAAAGCTAATATGAAAAATCAACAGAGCAGCAAAGACAAAAAATAAATAAATCTTGAACATTCAAAAGTAGTTTTTAAAGAGCTCCAAAGCCATTTTTTAACAGATCAGCAGAAAAAGTGAATAAGACCAATCAAAAGCCTGTATAAACAGAATAGTGTCTTACGTTTGTGCTTGGAAGTCATCAAAGAAGATGCTGGCAATTTGACAGGGGGAGAGAATTCCACAGGTGTGTTACTGTGACTGAAAAAGGCTCTGTCCCTCATTGCCAACCATCTCACCTCAGGAGGTGGGAGCCCTCTGAAAAATATATTAATAGTTGAGCACATTAACTATTAACTATCCCATACTTCAGGTACTCTGGTCACAAGCCACCAAGGGCATTATAGGTCAGAGCCAGCACCTTGAGTTTTAAACTCAAGGAATGACATTTTAAGAGCAAGCTGCACAAGAGATGCAAATTTGAAATGCGCATCCTTATATTTTACTTACATGGTCCTTACATTGGCTATCCTCACATGAACTATTTGGAGTTGCAAATAAAATAAATAATTTTATTTGGAAAGGTGGCACAATGCACAAAAGAGGATTCGGTTAAGGTTAATTTTGCATTGACGGTCCCCCCCCCCCCAGTAAACGGCCTTTCCTATTCACTGTTTGAAGCCGTTTAGTGCAAATTTCCCCTTGTCTTTTTTATGGCTTTTCATGCATAATAAGAAGTAAGGAGTTGAACAATTTCCAGATGAAAATGAGCCCTATCTTCACCATTTTTAAAAAAATGAATAGTTGAGCAGTTAGCGTTCCTACCCTTTTCACAGATCCATCTCTCTGCCTACTTTATCCTTTCATATTGTCATTGTCATTTTCCCTTTACTACCCCTACCTCCCCATTCCTTCTACATTTTCTTAAAGTCCATATCAGTCTAAAAGAATATTTTACTCTTCTTGTTGGTGCGTGCCCTAGATGATGGTCTTTGTGCATTTGCAAGAGATGGTTGCATAAGAACAGTAATATGCTAACAAAAGTACCTCAGTATCTGCATTTTGTGGCAGTAGAATTACGGTATATTGGTAGCAATTGGAATGGTGTTGTATTCAGAGCAGCTCTAATGTCTAGATCTGGATTCTGGAGGAGGTTAGGATGAGGCAGACGTGTCTCTCCTGGCAGAGAGCAGCTTCATCAGTGGGATGGGAAGACATCTGCTGAAAAGGCCATTGTTATCCACATAGACATTAGCCTGAAATGGACAAAAAGAGGGAGGACAGAGTTTGCATTGGATCCACTCTTTCTTCAAGAGCTCTCTGTATTGGTGCCATTAGCTATTCCAGTTTGAGGTTTATGTAGTTGAAATTCCCTCATTTGGTTGTGTGTGTGTGTGTGTTAAATTTTACTAAATGGAGATCTGCAAGGGCAAACTGGAAGAAAAATAATAACCCTCCTACTGCCTCCTGGCTGGGAGCCAGCAGGCCTTTGGAAGTGGTGAACGACCTACCATTTTGCGCTCTCTCCTAAGTTACCCTACTTAAGAGTGCTCTGTGAAATCTGTTCTCAAATGGACCTTTAAAAAAAGCTATATAGTTATATTTATATCCCACCCTTCATATAAATCCAAAGGCTGGTAGCTGCAATATTAAAACAACCAACAGTAAAACAAAGGCCCAATTTACTTTATCACAAAAGGAAGATAAAATTGGTATCTCATAACAGGTGTCAGAAATATAATATAAAACAATCCACTTGCCTTTCTTCTGCATACTTCTTTATATTTCTAGAATCAGGGTAGATTTCAACATTCGCTTTTTGAGCCGTGGGTTCTTTGTCTCTGCATAGATGGGTATCCCTGTAACCCCCACAAATTTCCCATTTGTGCAAAAGCTAATTGCAGTGATTTCTAGAAACTATTTGGTGGTGGTGGTTTTTGTTGTGGTACCTGTTGACATGTTGCAGGAAATTGTTGCAATTAAACCTGACATATATGTGCCTGCATGTGAGAAAACTAGACTCTGATAGATGTGCAGATCTGTCATTAAATTTGTAAATATTCAACTGAATTTCTTGAGATGTATTTATATACAGTGGTACCTCGGGTTACAAACACCTCGGGTTACAAACACTTTGGGTTACAGACTTCGCTAACCCAGAACTTTACCTCAGGATGAAAACAGAAACTGTGTGGCAGCGGTGCGGCAGCAGTCCCCGTTAGCTAAAGTGGTACCTCAGGTTAAGAACGGTTTCAGGTTAAGAAAGGACCTCCGGAATGAATTAAGTTCGTAACTAGAGGTACCACTGTAATAGCTTTTGTCTAATATAGCTTTTGTTTCTAAAGCTATATTGGCAATGACCATTTTACTATATGTTTCCAGCTGGACACAATTTCAATGAAAAATGCATTGCTATAATAGAGAAGTGTTTTTGTGAAGGGACAGCATCTAGAATAATTTTACTGTTGGGAAAGAATGGGAACATTCTTTTCTGCAAGAGCAAAACATTTTTGGCTGGGTAACATTTGTGGCTGACACACAGAGCTCACATTTCCTCCCATTGAGATTAGAGACTAATTAGGATGGCATGTCATTAATTTGCAGTTAACAATCATGAAGCCTAGACAGATTCATTAAATTTGAAACAGTGTTCTGCAGTAAAGGAAGAAAGAAATAAAACTAGATCCTAGTGTAGATACTGGAACCCATAAAGGCATGTGTGTGAGGAACAGAACTGGCCCTACCATTAGGTAGGTTGAGACAGCTCACTCAGGCAGCAGGTGGGTAGTGGCAGTAACATGTTAGAGGAGAACTCCGTGTGCCACACAACCTGCTCTGCACCTACTAAGCTAGCCTGTCTTGGGCCAGGAGTCAGCTTTGCCTGTTGAACAGCTGCCTGGAGGGGGATTGACTCCACCTGCAGCAGATAAGCCTTCAAGGACACCGAGGAGAAGGCACTGATGAGAACCAGCTGGCTTCAGCTTTCTTGAGCAGAGCTTCCAGCTGCAGTCAGATTCTGGTAACAACGCTTGTAGTTCCTGGCCCTACCTACCTGCTCCTTGCTCGTCTTCATCACATGATCTTCGATTTCTCTGACCCTTGGACCATCTGACCACATGGATTGCTGTTTGCCCAGCCCTAGGACTGGACCAGACCTAGGATGCTTACTCTGCCTCCAGGCAAGTACACCTCAGAGACTCTTCTGGGCGGTTGACCTGCCATTCCACTGAGCTCTGCCTGTTGTTGCTCAGCAATGAGACTATGGCAATCTAGTCGAACCCCCTGCAATGCAGGAAACCTGCCCACAGCCATTCCTGGGTGGGCTCAAACAGTCAGCCTTCTGGTTAATAGCCAGATGCACTAACCCGTTGCACCACAATGACATCTAACAATAGGTAAACGTTCCCCCTCAATGCCTGTGTGATCCTTATAATGTTCTTGCAAGCATACCCACACATATATGTGTTTTAAAGGACCCAACTTAACATTTATTTTAGCCACCAAATGAGGCATATCTTCCTCCATAACATTATTTATTGTTGACAATTTTCTTTTCCTCCAGCTCTTGTTTGTTTCCGCCAGTGGTCATTATTATTCAGTGGTGGGGCATCATAATTTCAGATAGATTCATGGATTCTAATCCAAGAAGAGTGTTAGTAATTCATTAACGTAGCACCACATGGGAGGTGAAAAACACACAGAATTTATGTTCTGTTTGAAAGCTGTGTTTTGAAGCCTTAGAGGGGAAGGAAGATAGTTTGATTCCTTGACACCCCTAGATAATTAAAGTGTACTGATTAGACCAATCTCGCTAAATCAGTTTTTAAAGAACTAGCAAGACTGGAAGAATATTGGCGTGTCATAACAGGGCTAAAGCTTTCCCAGCCACATGGCAGGAGAGAGTTTTTGCTCTTTCACAGTTTACTGAAGTGCAAGCAGACATGTGAAGCTCTAGAGAGGTCCCTTGAGGAGACACTGGCTGTCTATTTGACAACCTTCCCGTTCCCTCCGAACTCATGGAGGGCAGATAAATGTCATTCAGAATCACTTGTGCTGCCTCTCATGTTGTTGTACCTTTGCCTTAACCTGACACATTACAGTTTTATAAGAAAGCCAGATATAGTTTCCTTTGTGCATGTTGGTTTAAATGAAGCATGTTTTGGAGTGTCTTACAAAAAAATGCATGCTCTGTAAGTGAACAAGTGTCCAGCAAGTTATCTTCAGATGAAGTATATTTATCAAATGCAACTGAAATATTATTTGGTGCCATATGATTTATTTTTTAAAAATAAAACAGCTTTTATTTCTTTCCTCCCTCATCCAGTCACTCAAATCCACGCTGCTTTCCACTAAATAATTCCTATGAACCAAGAACATACTCTCTTTGTGCATCAGCATCAGTTATGTACTTCATTGCAATTTATTAGAGAGGCATTTTTGTGTATTAGATAGATTTTTGACTTAGGGCCTGACTTCAGATTCCAGTTCTGCTATAGATTGTGCAACTTCTGGGCAACTCACTGTCTCATAGACTCAGTTCCCTGTCTGAAAAATAGGAGCCATTCAGAAAGTTCTTATAAGGTTGAAACCTTAAAGCACCTTTTGAATGTAAAATGCTATATAAATGATAAAAGTTTCTGTGTATGTGTTTCTTTTGTCTAAGCTGCTTCTGTTTGCTCACATTCTTCTCAACCTGATATTTGAGTTGGCACATAATATGGCATTTTGATTTCAAGAAGCAGCGAGGCAGCAGAAACTGAGGAATCAATATACGAAAAACAGTAGGAGTAAAGTAAGGAGGAGGAGGGTAAGGGAACATGGGAGACTATGAAGAGCTGTTACATGGTGGGTTTAGTCCCTTCAGTCTTAAATAACAAATGTGCTTTATTCTGCCACCATAATCCACTGTGTTCTGGAGAACATGGCCCTAGAAAATTGCTGTAGATACAGTGCAAAAACAGGAACTGCAACTTTTTATTTTAGCTGTACACCTTACAGCAGAGAGGCACAGCAGTTCCACTCCCTAAACATTTGAATCTTTTCCATATTTTCAAATGCTTTTCTGTTTTAATATTAAAACTAGAAGCTCTATTCGGGAGGGTTGTTTTGTTTTAAAAAGCAGAATGATAAGACACTGGAATTCTGTTATGGATAGCAGATTCTGCAGGGACTTCACTGGATGAGGAAGTGGAAGTGATTCAATTGACTTACCGGTAATTTGCTAGATCCCTACAATAGTGAATTCTTTATTTTAGTACTTTGCATTCCAAACGAATAAAAAGTAGTAAGAAGCCATTATAGCAAATATTTACCTGAAGGAGCCAAATATGGACTCCCCATTCTTCTTGGCTCTGTCTTGAGAAGATTAATTAAAGCACAAGAGTATTCCCCGACAAAATTGGATGCATTAACAGGTGCAAAATCCTTGTGGATTTTAAGAAAACAAAAAGGCCCTTCCGTATTTTATTTCCCAAAAACAACATCTGCAGAAGCTGTCTTCTTCCCCCATATCCAAATTAGAAAATGCTACATGATTTCTCCTGAGAACTGATTCTATGTTTCCGCCTCTTTCAAGACACCAGTGGTTTCTTTTTATTTCATCACGGCTGTTAAAATCAAGCAAGTCAAGAGGCTTTGATGGAGTGTTCCACAGGGGTCTCCCAACATGCTTCAAGGAGCCCAAGTCCTCAGCGCCATTAAAAAGTTTTTGTTTTTGTTTTTGCAGAACACACATCTTTTGAATTGTAGCAACTACAGTAAACCATAATTGAAGGACTCTTTGTCAAGCCCCACCCCAAGGGATACACACCATTCATTTAGGTAAATTCAGAGCAGCAACTGCATAATTCCTACAAGGTCCACTATAAGTGTAGGGAACTGGCTTCAACAGATCTCTGTGTGAAATCACCTATGTAAATTTCTGGTGAAAATCTACGTTTTGAAGGCAAAACTTCTTTAAAATAGAGGTGGTGATGTCCAAACTGAGAGAGGAAAAAAGAAGTGGGGTGGTTAAGCTGACCCAAATATGTCTACCTGAAAAGAAGTGGGATTGTATCCCACCCCACATTGAGTGAAGCTGACACACACCCACTGTGGCGTTTGTACGGAGCCCCCGGTCAACTCACGGACTATTGACCTGTACACCACTAATCCACTGCCACCAACCAGGTCCTTCCTGGTAAAATCACCCCAGTCTCAGTCAGCTTTTCAATTAATAAAGAAGAGTGTATTTTATTTCAGACACAAACAAAACTTTTACAGCATTCCAAACGTTGTTGCTCTTTACTTTCTTAGTCTTATTTTCCTCCCTCTATCTCGTCTACCTCCCCACACTCAAGAACCCACTGCCCTAACTGTCTCTCTATTACCAACTGCCTTTCCCAACCAGCCAACCCACAACATCCAACCAACTACCCACCGCAACTCCCAACGAACTCCTCCCAGAACTAGTTTTCTAGACCCACTGACTCCACCCCCCTGGGTCCTCTCTGTGCAACCTGTTTAACTATTTCCCCTCCAGCACTCTCTCATATATGTTAACGTCACACCCACCTCATGGCATTTGGGCCAGCCATAAGGTATTTTCCTGTCTAAGATGGAATGGGGGGAGGACCCCACTAGTGCATACCCCCCCCTCACCGGCAGTAAAAATGCAGTGATAGTAACAAATAATTTGCAGTTAAATTTACCCATTTAGGACATCCAAAATCAGCTGCCTGACATGACTGCCTCACGCTGATAGTGGGCCTCCTTTCCATGGCATCAAGTGAGTGGCAATGGGCAATGTGTCTCATTGCCACAGCTACCCCATGCTCCTGTCACTTTAAAGGATACAACATTCTTGTTTGGGATTGCCAAAGCTTTCTGTCCTCTCTCAGCTGTCACCAGGTTCATTTTTTTTGCAAGTGAGAAGCTCCAAAGACAGGAGGAAGGGGAGAGCAGTGTGACTGTAATCCGCAGAAGAAAAAGGTGACAGCTCAGGGACTCCTGATGTGGCATGGGCTTGACCTGAGCATGCCAACAGCTGACAAGGCTGAGCCTGGGTGGAGGGTCCCCATTTTATGGTTCACCACTCAGGGCTGGTTTATGTATAGGGAAGGATGTTTTATGCATATACCTAAACCTGTAAAGTGTGAATGTGATGAGCTCTTGTTTGCTGATATATGTCTCATGTGAGTACACTCACCAGGGATCTAGAATTCCTGTTAAATGCATCCAGCTTTGCCACAGAATATTTTGTGAGGCAGCCTGCAGAAGGCGACAAGCAAGTGCAAAAGAGCCATCCCCAAAAGACAGGGCTATCATCTCACATTAGCATCTCACATTTTTGGCCATGATGTGAAGGTGAAGGTGTGAGAGCCAGGAAATAGGCTCTTTGGAACAAGCAGGAGTGAGGAGGGAGAACAGAGAATAAGGAAGAGTGCTGACCCCACCGTAGGGCTAGAAGAATGTGTGCACGTTTTCAGACATCTGTGTATATATATCTACTAAATCCATTTCTGATGAATTGTAGGGAATATCATGGGAACATGCAACCATGAGACTGACATTGACTCTGTCATGGCTCCTGCCCAAACACAATGTCAGAAATTCTTACTTGGAAGTAAGGGAAATATATTTATTGAGGCAAGGTAACGGTACAGACTTGGCAGCTGGCGCAGAGCTCTAGAAGTCCCAAAGCCACACACTGAGCAATTGTAGCACTGTTTCACATTTGCATATGGCTCTATGGAGCACTTTCTTTTGGATAGAGTGATGGAGGAACTAGCAGAAAATTTTTATGCACATTAAGCCTTGGTATCGAACATGGGAGGTGCAGTGTAGGTGAAATTTAGAGTTTGCAAAGGAATATCATTATGTTTACTTGGGTAGTGCGAGCACCAATTGCAATTTCTACCTTTATCGTAACCACAGTGTGTCCAGAAAGGGGTCAATGGTAGCTTCAGGGTTGCTTTCCATGTGAAAAGGACCTGGATTCCCTTAGCATTGTGGACCTATCAGGAAGCACATGTATTTTATTTATTTTATTTATTCAATGAAGTATTTATATACTGCCATATCATAAAATATTAGGATAGTGTACAATATGTTTTCCATAAAACACCATTAAAAAGGTACAAAATAATCATTAAAATTATTGGCCAATCAAGAAGCAGCTGCACAGGGCTGTTCATTTACCTGTCATATGGGTAGGGATGGACGGCTCCAGAATTCAGATATTACCATATGACCACATCAAGCTATAAAGGGACATGAAAACTGGTATAACATTAGGGATTCACTTAAAAGGAGAAAAGAAAACAGAACGCTACAGAGCTTTTCCCCATGAGAGGGATGTCTCTGGGAAGACAGCAGATTAGAATGCTGACAGCTTTCTCAGCTGCCAAAATAAAACTACAGTTCAAATAGTGCCATCTGACCACATCAAACCATAAAAAGGCATCACTCTTGCACAAAAGTTAGTCTATCACTGGGGAATTCCCAAGAAAGAAAAAATGGAACTGAACCCTTTAGACCTGTGTCAGTGGGAAATAAAGAATGAACCATGCACACTGAAAAACAACGCTGTTGATATACAAAACGCCCCAGTCAATGTGTACACCCAGAAAACCAGCTAAAAATTATCCAGATCAAAATCTACATTTATAACAATGCTGAACACAATCATAGCACCCTCCTCTCAAAAGGCCACAAAAATGGAACGGTTGTTGCAGCTTATATTGTTCATGCACCACTTTCATGAATAATATTTTAATACAGAGACCAACAGTTTCACATTTGAGTTCTTTAGGATATCTGTGGTGATGGTCCTCTGGCTTGGTGATTTGTTCTGTTATCACATGCAATAATAACAATAACAATAACAATAATAATAATAATAATTAATAATAATAAATTATGCTAAAGGCACTGTGACTTCTCTGGCTGGTTTCCTGCTTCTGATGCCTTTTAAGTTTTTATTACTAGTTTTTAGATCATTGCTTGGTTTGATGCTAATTTATATTTGGTTTGCCAGAGCCTGTGCTTTGTTTGGGCTTTGAAAGAAAGTTTTATTGCCTTTTTATAGTGCCTTGTCTTTTAACCGTGCCACCATACTTTTGGATTTTCTCATGTCCGTTATGATCTGTGACATACATATTGGTTAAGGCTCTTGTTACAATGGTTTTAAATATATAAAAAGATCACCCAGTGGTTGTAAGTAGTGTCTGTAACAAAAAATAAGGACAAATACGCACATGGCTGTTTAAAACTGAAAACTAATTTGCTTTTCCTTCTCATTGCACAGTGGGGAGAACAGACGTCTATAGCTTAATTAAACCATTTAGCGGGCTGGGTAAATATAATGAACAGTTCAGTTTTGTTTATGGAAATCATTATTTGATTTATTTATTTTTTAAATTGTATTCAGATCCTTTTAACAACTATACTTAGAAATAGTTCAGGTTATTTGGTAGGGTGTGAGCTGGGTTATCTTTGGCAAGGTTTACTATGCAGAGGTGATAGTTTCATGCTGCTTCTACAAAATATTAATAAAGTGATAGTTTAGTTCAGTACCTTATTAAAACACCGACTGGTGTTTCACATTGATAAGCTCAGTTTTATGCCCATGGAGAGCGCTGCATATCACCTCTAGAGGTTGACCTAATCTGAAGGACGAAATGGTTCGTTAATTCAAAACAATCTAAGCTATTAGACTTATTAGCAGTATAGTGCAATTCCCTTGAAAGAAATTAAAATATTGTAACAATGTTACGATATAGCAAGGAGACTTTCATCACTAGTAAATGTTTTACTCTGATGGCTGGTGGGATTTGTGTGTGTGTGTGTGTGTTTTTAAAGTTCTCTGGTGGTTTCAATAAGAGGAAAACCATAAAAATCTATTGATGCTGTTTTCAATTAAACATATACTTAAATAAACAGAATTCAGGATTGATTATAGTTTTCTTCAAACTAAATTTCACAAATTTATCTAATGAATAAGCTACTGCAGTCTTTCATGGGGATTTCCTGGTGCAGAATATAATGGCCTTTCATTGATCTAAGCGAGTTGTGTCATGCAGTAGTGTTAGTGAAGAGCCATAACTTGGTGTCAGAGCCATAACTTTGCAAGCAGAAGGTCTAAGGTCCACCTTCTAGCATCTCTGGGCCTGAAACCCTTATAGACAATACTGAGCAAGACAGACTGTGCTTTGACTTGGCAGCTTCTTGTTATTGTGAGGAGTCAAATGATACACCTTTGGAGTAGTGTTATTCCCTAGGATTCTTACCCTTTCTGTAAAAGGGAGAAAAGGGAAGGTTTTTATGTTGGCAGAACAGGTTATTTCAGTTATCAAGTCAGCACATTATGAGGCAGCCTTGCTTGCTTTTCACATGCAAGGGTCCGTCTGTATATTTTCATACTTGATTTGTACAACTTGGCACCAATTACGTAAGCCTGCTTAGGTGTATGGAAGTGGAAAGAATTGCCCTGTGTCCTTTGCATAGCCCCCTCCCCAAAAAATATCTGTGTTGCTGGTTTATGCTTCTTTTCAGCCTAGTGGAACACATCCTGCAAATGGTAAGCTGCATCTTGGTAGAATACTTGCTTTGGCCCACGATTTCACAGCACTGCTAATAGTATTTACTAAGTTTTGAAATTCTGAGTGTATATGGAGATACGTGCAAATGTGTATGTGAACCCGGTCTTTGGGTGGGTGTTTGATTTTCGTTGTTGTGTATACTGTGTATATACGGACAATGACAATAAATTTATCTATCTATCTATCTATCTATCTATCTATCTATCTATCTATCTATTTGGGCGACACATTGTACGACACATTACAGATGCATGGTACCTGGATGCGTAAAGGGGATTTCAAAGGGATCAGGAAAGTGCAAGTTTTAAAGCAACTTGCTTTGTTCATGTTGCTAGTTTCTACTACATTATAACACTTTCATGTTATATAAAACAAATGCATTTCTTTTTATTGCTTTTGTGTTCAAAGAGGTGTAGGGATACCTCTTGAAAGAATAAGTGTAAAATGTCTTGAATCAGAAAAAAAGCTGTAAGATGTACTGCTTTAACATCACAAAAAGCACTACAGTGCCAGTGCAACATCAGAAAACATAAAATTATTCTGGCACTGGAAAAGTTTAATGATGGTTGTGCCATCTCTGTGATCTACAGAGAGCTTTAATGCTATCATTACTGACACCCCCTCAGATATTATGTGGAGGAATTTTGTGGCCTGCAGGGGAGATGTAGTGGCTAAACAGACAAGTCTGCTTTATCTCCCAACTTCAAGACTTTTTGTTGCCAGAGGCCAAACAAAGCTGGTTATTATCACCACCATGCACTTGAATGGATGAAGTGTGATATTGTCTATGAAAATGCTGTGCCACAATGAATCTGCTAGTCTTTCTCATGTACCCCACAACTTCTTGTGGGTGTGTGGTGGCACTCACCAGTATGGAGTACTGTTACCTCTTTTTCAGCTGCCCATGCCAACCATTTTCTGCTGGCACCTGCAGCATATTGGGGACACAGCATGGAGAAACATATTTCCTCCTAGCCCAATGGTACCACCCTGATCTCCCAAATAGCCTTGTGGAGCTGCTGATTACTAAAAAGAACCTGCAGGAGATCCTGGTCATTGTTCTCCCATATCAGGCCTGGTTTGTCTTTTCTTCTGGAATTAGTATCTTAAGTGCAGATGTATGGCCAGATAATTTTTAGATACATCTACAACGTGTTTGGGGACGCGGGTAGCGCTGTGGTCTAAACCACAGAGCCTAGAGCTTGGTGGTTTGAATCCCAGTGACAGAGTGAGCTCCTGTTGTTCGGTCCCAGCTCCTGCCCACGTAGCAGTTCGAAAGCATGTCAAAGTGCAAGTAGATAAATAGGTACCTCTCTGGCGGGAAGGTAAACGGTGTTTCTGTGCACTGCTCTGGTTTTCCAGAAGCAGCTTAGTCATGCTGGCCACATGACCCGGAAACTGTCTGCAGACAAAGGCCGGCTCCCTCGGCCTATAGAGCGAGATGAGCTCGCAAGCCCAAAGTCGTCCGCGACTGGACCTAACAGTTAGGGGTACCTTTACCTTTACAGCGTGTTTGGATTTGGAGCCCCCGCAAATCGATGAATTCTCAACCAACAAGAACTTGCATAGGAAGCGCCAAATGAGTTTACACAAAGCGGTGAATATTTCACAAAGAACCAAAGTAGACATATGGCTACTTTGTTATGACTTTGTTATAAGCCCACTATGTAAGCAGCTCCCACCAGTTCCTCAGCACTCTTGAGTGCCCTTTGAATTGCAACCCACCAGAATGGGTTATAGATCAAAACAGTGTTTCAAATAAAAAGTCTGCTTGAAAAGGTTTCTGGCGCTTCATAAAAAATGAAATACCTGCTAAGCTTCTGGAAATGAAAAAGTATTACTCCCAGGGATTGTACAGAAGCATGGACTACAAGGAAGTCAAAGTTTACTTTCATGTCCTGTTCAGAGTTGGTGACTTTTTCAGAGCAAATCTATTAAGTCAGCCATGTTGTTCTTCTTACTTTAGACTTCGGTTTCCTCGAAAGCCTTCTTCCTAATGCAACTTCTTCACTCAGTAGCCCATTTAAAATGGAGGCATGCAGTACTGATTCTTTGCATTCCTTTGATTAGGGCAACTGGTGAATTGAAAATAGAGTTCTTCTTTAAACAGCACAGCATCTATTGGAGGGTTGTAAAAAGCTTGAAACTTGGAGGGAAGAAAGGAAGGCTTTGCTGGTTTGGGGTCTTGCAAAGTACCAGATTCTGTTTCTTCAGATAGATGCTTTTGGACTGTTAGGAATAAGTCAGCCTCTCTTTCTATCCCAGTTTCCTGATATATAAAATGGGAATAAAAATGAACCACTTCTTGGAACCTATAGAACAGATAAGGGCAATTTTTCAGAGGGATAGCTTGCAGCAAAACAGCCATCTTGTGGCAGCTTCAAGAGTCACAAATTTATTATGGCATTAGCATGAAGTGGGCTACAGGCCACTTCATCAGATGCACGAAGTGCCAAGTACTGTACTGTGCGCTTCACAATGTTTAAAATAGGACTGAGATGAAACAGGGGTGTGCACTCCTGTTTCCTCGCCCTGAAAAATGGGCACACGCATGGAATAATTAGCAGCATTCCCTTTTCACCACTGTGCTCCAGAACACATCCCGCATCCTTCCCCAGGTGTTTTAAGCATCTTTAAGGCACGGCCAGCTGCAGCATTCTCACACAGCCAGATTTGGATATGGGTTGATTCCACTGAGGACCCATAAAGCTAGTTTAGAATGAGGTCAATGATGAGTAGGCATTGCTGTCACTCCGAATTAGCTTAGTGCACACTGAATAATATTTTAACATGGTTATTGTAGCTCAGTTGGTTAGAGCATGGTGCTGATAACGCCAAGGTTGGAAGTTCAATCCCTGTATGGGACAGCTGCAGATTCCTGCATTGTGGGGGTTGGACTAGATCAGGGGTCAGCAAACCTTTTCAGCAGGGGGCCAGTCCTCTGTCCCTCAGACCTTGGGGTGGCGGATTATATTTTGGAAAAAAATAATGAATGAATTCCTATGCCCCACAAATAACCTAGAGATGCATTTTAAATAAAAGCATACATTTTACTCATGTAAAAACACCAGGCAAGCCCCACAAATAACCCAGAGATGCATTTTAAATAAAAGGACACATTCTACTCATGTAAAAACTCGCTGATTCCTGGACCATCTGTGGGCCGGATTTGGAAGGCAATTGGGCCGGATCCAGCCCCCGGGCCTTTGCTTGCCTACCCATGGACTAGATGATCCTCAGATCCCCTTCCAACGCTACAATTCTAATACTATGATCTAACTCTGATTGCTTATATGATTATCTCAATGCTATTAGGTAGAATGGTAAGGTTTTGAAGCACCAGCTGTTTGCTTTTGCAAACAGCAGCAATTAGTATGACAATCTAAGCTTTGGGAGGGGGGTTATTGGTAAAGCCCCATTGAAAACCCACTTTTTTGTTCAGAAAATATTTGCTGATGCAGATAATATCAGATGCCCATCATATTCTGACTGCTTTGTCTAATTGTTAACATCTTTTGTCATCTAGAAGTCTATAGTATTTTTTTATTTATTGGATACAGTATTTTAACTCCAATCATAATATGATCTCTTACGGTGGTGTATGTTCAGTGCCCACAGGCAGCAGTGATTACTCTGCTTCAAGTCTGTTTTTAAAATCTTCGTATGATAACTTTCCCTGGCCTCTTTGTTATAGCTTACAAATATCTGTTTATCGGAGCCTAGGACTTGCCGATCAGAAGGTTGGCGGTTCGAATCCCCGTGATGGGGTAAGCTCCCGTTGCTCTGTCTCTGCTCCTGCCCACCTAGCTGTTCGAAAGCACGTCAAAGTGCAAGTAGATAAATAGGTACCACTCCGACGGGAAGGTAAACGGCATTTCCGTGTGCTGCTCTGGTTCACCAGAAGCAGCTTAATCATGCTGGCCACATGACCTGGAAGCTGTACGCCTGCTCCCTCGTCCAGTAAAGCGAGATGAGCGCCGCAACCCCAGAGTTGGTCACGACTGGACCTAATGGTCAGGGGTCACTTTACCTTTACCTTACTCTTCAGACTTCTGCATAACTATACCATAGTTTATCCTTCCAACCTGGCTTAATTACATGCTAATTAAAGCATCCTATTTCATGATCTGCATCTTTCAGCAATGGGGCTACTTCCTACGTATTTTCTTTATCACCAACACTTGCTATCTCTGTGCGCATGTTACAACTTTGTGTGTTTATAGTATGATATTATTAGATATACAAATGGAACATACCATGGATAAGAAATACCTTCTACATATAATGCAATATGGCATACATAAGCAGACAATACTCTTCAGTACATTTCCAAGTTGATTTACTGAAGAATTCATTGAACTGGTTTAAATTGTATTTACGGTACCTCATTCTTGTGTACTGTAAAATAATGTTTTGTATTTACCACCCTAGTGGCCCATTTTTGTTAGCCTTGTCATGTTTTATGATTTACGTTTGTACAAAGAAGTGACAGTAATGGTTTTGTGAATGCTCTGTTACTGATCTTGTTGCAGAAAATTAATTTAAAAATAAAAAAAACCCAACAACTTCAAATGTTTACTAACATTCTGTAACCTTGCATAGAACTTTAGGGCCCCCAGGTGTTTCATCTCTGCTGCTTCCACCCTTCAGGGCAGTCTTCTTTCTCAGCAAAGTTGGTTTTGTGAACCCCACTCCTGTTACCATGTCCTGATCTGCTTTGCTTGAACAAATGAAGGCCACCACTGAGCGCACCAACGGCCACGGAAATAAAGCCCAAAACCCAGGATCCAGCAGTGTCTGAATGGACCTGGAAATCAAAGTGCAGATTCAGAGTATCCTGCCACAAGAATACGCCATTGAACTCCTTCGGGAATTCAAGCCACACCTCAAGGTCAGCCCTGACCTCGCTGGGTAAACGCACCTGATGATGGGGTGATCTCAGGCCTGCAGAGAGTCTTGCTAAGCATGTGTAGAAAGGGTGACCCAGGCCAACCACTCTGCAAGCGAAATTCAAATGGCCCAACAGCGACTGAATCTGTCTCAAGGTAACCTTCTCCCGTGGCAAAAATTCCAGAATGATGTGAGGGAGGAGTGACCAGCCGCTGCAATGTGAGGGAGCAATAAACAGGCAGTGGCAAGCTCCACAACAGGAGAGCCCGGGGGCTGGAGCCCCAGAGGGGCAAAGCCCCGCTAGAAGGAAGGGAAGGGAAGGGAAGGGAAGGGAAGGGGAAGAGGACAACCCAAAAAGGAACAATAAAAGGCAATAACAAAAAGGGGGAATAAAAAACGGAAGAAGAGTTTGGATTTGGATTTGATATCCCGCTTTATCACTACCCGAAGGAGTCTCAAAGCGGCTAACAATCTCCTTTCCCTTCCTCCCCCACAACAAACACTCTGTGAGGTGAGTGGGGCTGAGAGACTTCAAATAAGTGTGACTAGCCCAAGGTCACCCAGCAGCTGCATGTGGAGGAGCGGAGATGCGAACCTTGTTCCCCAGATTACGAGTCCACTGCTCTTAACCGCTACCAAGGCGATCTGTTGAAGGTAAGTCTCTCGGCTGCACAGAGGACACGCTGTTAGCTTGTTCTGAATGCATGAGCCGAAAGAGGAAGCTCTGGGTCACGTGCATGGGTATAAATAGGTCCCTCAATCCGTTTGGACTGCACCCCATTGGTCAGATTGAACCCAACAATGAGGGACCTACCAATCGGGTGTTGTGACAAACCAATCCAACCCATCCACAACACAGGAGGTCAGTCTCCAGGTCTCACCGCAACATGTGCCCTCTTTTAGGGAGGACACGATTTATGCTACAAGGTTAATACACTAGGGTCTTATTCAGACAAGAATGTCCATTAGCTGATAACGTGTGCTATGATTCTAAGCCAAACGTGGAAACCATTAGGACAGAAGAATATTATGTTTGAATTGATATTTGCTGACACAAAAATTCTGTCTGGTCACAGATCAGATACCAATTTCTGAATATCAGAGAGAATCTGCCCACAATAAATTTATAGCAGTTTTATTATGCAAGTGGAAGGAGGGGAGCCTTGTGCCAGCAGCAGATGGTAATTTCTTCTGGGTCTGAATCCTAGAATCTGTTTTAAATACCAGCGATGGGAAATAAATAAAAGTGACTTTTGAGCATCCATTTTTTCACCACTGAGAAACTAGCTTGCCTTGCCCTTAGGTCTAAAGAGGCTTGCATTCCAGGCAAGACTGAAAACCAGTGCTGAAAGAAAGAAAGAAAGAAAGAAAGAAAGAAAGAAAGAAAGAAAGAAAGATTAAGGACTGACTACCATTACAAAGTCAATACGATGGTGCAAAGTCTTAAAGTGAGTGACAGAGGTGTATTTAGCACACCCAGCTTCAAAATTGACTGAACTCATGTTAAACGTGAAGCAGGAAGAGAACTCTGTAAGCATACATAACGTTTTCCTCTGTAAATATGTGTATGTAAATTGGCTGGATTTTCAACAAACTGTGCTTGTATTTGTTCTATGAAGGCTTTATCTCCTATATGTTTGTTGGTGGTCAAAGAGTAACTGTGTCTATAATGCAGTTAAGTGAAGGAGATGATAATTCTGTTCCAGACAATACTGCATTCCCAAACGAACAGGTGGACCTGTTAGAACTGGACTTGATCTCATATTTCCAACTGGTACTGGTAGTTTTGAGCAGCTTCCAGCAGCTTCAGTTGATTCTGTTTATTTATTTATTAGATTTCCTAACTTTTCACCACGAGCTTCCAGGACGGATTATCACAAGATAATATACAGTTAGAAAAACAAAAAAGTTACTGTTATAAAAATGGGTAGGACTGTTCTGAACAGAATAGTATAGATTGAACAACAGCAGTGTGTCCCCAAAACAAAACACTTTTGGCTACAGAGGTCAGTGTAAAGATGTACGTCTTCCGCATACAGTGAAAACAAAGAAAATGCTTGATACATTTCTGGGTGGAAGGAGTTCCACAGTCTGGAGGCCACCACAGAGAAAGACCACTCCTGGGCCAACATTCTCCTCACTTCAGAGTTAGCTCAAGCCCTTGCTGGGAAATGCTTGATTTGTTTGTTATCTGTAGCTCTGTAACATCCATATTGGATTACTGCAATGTGTTACAGATGGGGCTGCCTCTGAAGACTGTATTTGGAAACATGAACTAGCCTGAAATAGGTCCTCTTCGTTGTGTGGCCCCCTCTCATGGTGGAGCCTCTTCAAATATTTATCCTTTTGCACCATCTCTCCTCTGTGTTCAATGGCAGTTCAAGATGGTTTTATTCTCTCAAACCTTGGTGAGTCATTAAGAATTTGATATATAGCTGCTTGTTACATTTTAGAGTGGAGTTGGCCTCCCCTCTAACCCACTCCATTTGAGATTCCTCAGAATCCCATGCCGCTCTTGCTTCAGAGTATACCTAGTGAGCCCAGAACTCAGGAGCCCTGTTCCACACAGAACCTCCCTATAGGCTGCTTCTTGTGCTCAGCTTTCACCCGCTTCCTTCTCCTAAGCTGGCCCCTCTGGACATTAGCACAGGTAGTGCTATGACTTCTTCCCCATGCAACCTTTCCTTTGGCAACCTTTCCTTGCAGCTGTCTCCTCAGCTGTTTTCTCCCCCCCCCCAAGACCACACCTCCCTCTGTGCCTCTTTTTTTATCTCTGTATGCTGAGAGGTGAGTCCTCCAACCTAACCTTGGTTACTGGGATATCACTTCTTGCAAATACTCATAGAACCGGGGTTCCCAAACTGCTTATTTCAGGTAGTTGTGGTATGTCTGCAAAAATACAATTAAAAACCATATAGAATCTAGCACAGTGCATTGCACTTGTTACAACAGAAGAAGAAGAAGAAGAAGAAGAAGAAGAAGAAGAAGAAGAAGACGAGGAGGAGGAGGAGGAGGAGAAGGAGGAGGAGGAGTTTGGACTTGATACCCTGCCTTTCACTCCCCTTAAGGAGTCTCAAAGCGGCTAACAATCTCCTTTCCCTTCCTTCCCCCACAACAAACACTCTGTGAGGTGAGTGAGTCTGAGAGACTTCAGAGAAGTGTGACTGGCCCAAGGTCACCCAGCAGCTGCATGTGGAGGAGCGGAGACGCGAACCCGGTTCACCAGACTAGGAGTCCACCGCTCTTAACCACTACACCACACTGGCACGCAGGCAGAAAAATCATTAAGTGGTCTGCCAGGGCACTCAGCGATTTTGAAAGAGTCCATGAAAAAAGAAAGTTTGGGAACCACTGTAGAGGCATGAGCCAATGAAAAGTGCCTCTTCACACAAAAAATAAGTGTGATAATAGTGATATTAATCATTTATTGTTGTAAGTCACTTCGGAGGTCTCTAGAAAGAAAGGGAATAAATATTTTGAATGGATCTAATTATATAAGCCATTTATTTTGTGACATCTTAAATGTTTGGATTTTCTGGCAAACGTTAAATACAGGCTTGGGAGTACTGAAACACTGGACTGTTGCTTCTTATGCTCAGTGGCTAGACTACAGTACAGTCTTCAGTATGGTTCCTACAGCTGTAGTCATCTAAAGTGCTAGTCAGATAGTTGAAAACCTGTCATGAAGTAACATTTATATGTCTTGCAGACATGTCTCATAGTATTCAACTTATTGACAGTCTACTTTGACAGTTCATTTTTTTGTATTTCAATTTCTTTTTATTGCATATTGCTCGCAGGCATGTGAAAACCGTCTTGACTTCATTGGTGATTCTGTGGTTTTGGTTTAAACTCTGTCATTTGCATAAAATGTATAACGTACCATCAAAGGAGTGTGGAATCTGTCTTTTGAGGATGTAAAAATATGGACTGCAGCATCTGGAATGCAAAGTTCCGGTTTATGTTTTGGGGTTTTTTTTTTGCTTGAGATGCCAAGACATATCAGATAACTGCCTGGAGCCCATTCAGTCCAATATTTTGCATTGCAACCCATTTAAAGCAAACTCTATTACATTAAAACTAGAATGCTTCCAACTCCATTAATACTATAATTTTGCTTAATGATGAAACATTCAAATGTTCGTGTTGAGGGAGATTGTTTCTGTCATGATCTTGAATTAAATTAGATGCACTATTGCTGGAACCTAAGCGTAGAATAGGCTTCCTACCTAGGTAGTGGTTTAAAGGGGTACTTCCTTTATTTTCACTGCTAATGTCCTTTAGAATTTATGGTTTCTCTGGCAATGTGGGCAATGTCTAGACCATGGGTAGGCAAACTAAGGCCCGGGGGCCGGATCTGGCCCAGTCACTTTCTAAATCCGGCCTGCGGACGGTCAAGGAATCAGCGTGTTTTTACATGAGTAGAATGTGTCCTTTTATTTAAAATGCATCTCTGGGTTATTTGTGGGTCCTGCCTGGTGTTTTTACATGAGCAGAATGTGTCCTTTTATTTAAAATGCATCTTTGGGTTATATGTGGGGCATACAAATTTGTTCATCCCCCCCCCCCAAAATATAGTCTGCCCCCCCACAAGGTCTGAGGGACAGTGGACCAGCCCCCTGCTGAAAAAGTTTGCTGACCCTTGGTGTAGACCTTCATCTGAGATGCTTTTCATCATATTACCCTGAGGGAATTTGATGGCAATGGCAAAAATAATATCTTTCACAATCACAAATACAGTTTGTGTGCTTATTTATTTATTAGATTTATATGCCCTTCGTCACAAGATCTCAGGGTGGTTCACAATATTAAAGCACAAGGTAAAAGCACAAATAAATAGTTAAAACAGCAGAATAACCCCACCCCCAACACATTTAAAAGGCTGTAGAATATTAATCAGCCAAAGGCCTGGTTGAAGAGGAACGTTTTCACCTGGTGCCAGACAAACCTCCTTGGGGAGAGCATTCCACAAATGGGGGGCCACTGCAGAAAAGGCCTGCTCTCATGAAGAAGGGCCTCAGATGATGAACACAGAGTCCGGGTAGGTTTACCTGGAATACAGTTGTTTGGTTACAGAATCAGTACAGATATTATTTGTGCACATATATGGAATGGAATTATAAGAATTTTACTACTATTTTTCTATTGTCCCATGGTATCTTGTTACCCATAACCCTGCTTCCATCTTCTGTTTCATGCAGCTCACATACTGGGTTTACTGTCACATCAGCAATTGCCACCATGAAATGAGGAGTCAGGAAGTCTTCTGGGACTTCCCATAAGATTTTATATGAGCCCAGGATAATGAGTAGGTGCAATAGGTGGAACAAAATGTTTCCTATGCACACATAATTTGTGAATTTGTTGGCAAAAGGAACACCCTTACAGCAAACATCATACTTACCCTGAGTTCTGTGTAGATGATACTGCTTCAATCTGTTGAGTATGGGTTGTCTGTCATTAATCAGAATCCTTCCCTCTAGTTATGGCTGTGCAAGAAGATGGGGGAGGCTTGAATGAGTTTTTGCTCAAATGCCTTGGAAACACCTTTTTGCCACAGAAGGATTTAAACCAGCACCCCAACGAAGACTTTATTAAAACATGCGGAGCATTTTCTTCTAGGCACCTACTTTAAGGTCACCTCCCCTTGTTGCTTTTTGTGTGATGCCTTTGTACAAAAAATGTTCAACCACTTTCACCATTTAATATTGAGAAATATTCTTTAGAATAATTAGCTGTAGTTACAAAAATAAAATTAAGGGAATGCTAACTTTCATCATGGGACGTGGGTGGCGCTGTGGGTTAAACCACAGAGCCTAGGACTTGCCGATCAGAAGGTTGGCGGTTCAAATCCCCGCGATGGGGTGAGCTCCCGTTGCTCGGTCCCTGCTCCTGCCAACCTAGCAGTTCAAAAGCACGTCAAAGTGCAAGTAGATAAATAGGTACCGCTCTGGGGGGAAGGTAAACGGCGTTTCCGTACACTGCTCTGGTTTGCCAGAAGCAGCTTAGTCATGCTGGCCACATGACCCGGAAGTTGTACACCGGCTCCCTCGGCCAATAAAGTGAGATGAGCTCCGCAACTCCAGAGTTGGTCACGACTGGACCTAGTGCTCAGGGGTCCCTTTACCTTTACCTTTAACTTTCATCATAGGTGAAGGGGAATCAGGAAAGGGGCTACACTGCCATACTTGGGGGAAGATGTTTCAAAGCATTTTGATTTGAATAGCCGTAATAGTGGTTAAATGACTAGTGTCCTGGGAAATCCATCAAAGCATTTCAGCAAGGAAAGATGGAAGTGTCCAGTAATAAAATTACATGCGCACCTTGGCTTGCTTTGGTTACATATTTTTCTGTTTTATTGCTTGAAGTAATAAAAAAAATGCCTTTAGACCATTGTTCAAAATGTATTATGATAACAAATATGAAGCAGTGTTTAATATTTTATAACATTCAAACAAGAGCAAGCACAGCTCAAAGTGCAGTAGGAGGAAGTCTTTACTGCAGTAGTTCTGCTCAAGAATGTGAATGTGCATTGACCCAGATGTTTGTGACTGAGTAGTGTGTGGGCTCCAACAATACCATACTCGAGTACTGAGTATGTTGTAGAATAATCCACATTGTTCTAACAAAATGATTATTTAGATTTTGCATGCACGCATGCAGGCTAAATTGCAAATGAGTGCAATTTTCAGTGGCGTAGTGTAGGTTGTCAGCACCCGGGGCAAGGCAAGTAATTTGCGCCCCCTAACCCATGGATTTTAGCACTCGAGTCTCTTCCGCCCCCCCCCCCCACGATGTTGCGCCCAGTGCGGCCGGCCCCCCTGCACCCCCCACGCTACGCCACTGGCAATATTAAAGACAATAGAAATTGTTTACTACTTCCATTTTACAGAAGTTAAGGTGGACATCTTAACCTACTGTTTTCATGCTAAGAAACAATTCTAGAATTTCTGTGGTTTTTATTTTTAAAGGGAAGACAATGGGTAATGCCCAGAGCAGTACCAACTGACTGGAAACCCTTAAGAACTATATAGAAAGTGATTAGAAAAAACTGCAGTATTGCATTTCTTTCAGGCTATTTACTACTGTACTATATTCTACCTCACTTATTTCCACAATGTACAGCCACATCAACTCAATCAATGTTTTGTCAGGCGAATACATCAAGTTATTGTGAAAGAATGGCTGCCCAGATGTTTAGTACTTATATTGCCATGTTAATCCCTGCCTGGAGATTTTCTGTATTTATATTTCTTAAAATTTGTGATTATTTATCACTTCGGTGTGAAATTTGACATGTAAGATCTCTTGAGTGGCTGGTACAACGTGTTCTCCAATTTTTCAAGAAACAGCATATAAAATGCCTGAGACTGTTACAGGAGTATAAATATTGCAAGTAGCCTGCAAGTACACTGCCCACAAATTACTTAGATTGCATAACATGTGCTCACAATTCTCTTTCCACTAACAACGTAAACCTGTACCTACCTATTTGGAAGTAAATCCTATTGAGTTCAATGGAACTTACTCCAAGGTCATGATGACTGACTTTCAAACTATACAATATATTTTCACAAAACCAATCGTAGGCACAGCCTAGCAGATACTTGAGTTTTAAAAAAACAATTTCAACCTCCCCAAAACATTCAGGTATTGTTACTAACTGGCATAGAAAAAGATAGAGGAAAAACAGATCAGAAACAAGATTTGCACTTCTCCAGACAGAGTTTTTAACTGTTACAAGGGAACTATTTTTCACCCCAAACAGTTTGTACACCAGGCTGGATGAGAATGAATAAACTAAAGCTAAGGCTAGACAAGATAAAGTGCCTGTGTGTAGATAGGACCTGGGTTCAGGGAGAAGGTGCTCCCGACCTCTGGATGGAATTAAACCATCCCTAAGCAATCAGGTTTGCAGTTTGAAGAAGAAGAAGAGTTTGGATTTGATATCCCGCCTTTCACTCCCTTTAAGGAGTCTCAAAGTGGCTAACATTCTCCTTTCCCTTCCTCCCCCACAACAAACACTCTGTGAGGTGAGTGGGGCTGAGAGACTTCAAAGAAGTGTGACTAGCCCAAGGTCACCCAGCAGCTGCAGGTGGAGGAGCGGAGACGCGAATCCCTGTTCCTCAGATTATGAGGCTACCGCTCTTAACCACTACACCACACTGGCTCTTTTTGGGGGTTTTCTTTCATCCAACTTTGTAAATGGATGCCAAACTCCTTAAGTTGGCATGGAGTATGAGTACCTCTTACGAAGTGAGGCTGGTATTCCAACTGCAGCCTCTTCTGGGGAGAAATAGCATGTTCATTCACGGCTCTCCATGTGATGGTGGCCTCTCAGTTAGATGACTGCAGCATATTCTGTATGTGGCTGCACCTGAAGATATTTCAGAAGCTGCAGCTGCTATAAAATGTGGTTGCAAAGCTTTTAACAGTTCCCTAAGAACTTATCAGTATTGAAATAATGTGATTTGTTGACAGTTTGTTTCTCGTCCCAGTTTAGGATGCTAATGCTTAATACTTTAAATGATGCCAGTCCAAAGTACATTAAAAAAAAATTCCTGTCCTTATATATCACCATCTTGTCCAGATAGTAAGGTGATTTGCGGCTGCATTTCTTCAGGTCTGAAGTAATGCAAAGTAATGCAGATGATAAACCATAGAGGGGGCACTTCTAGCTTTGTCACTTTGTTTTAAGTCCCTCCTCAGAGATGCTTGCCTGTTGCTTTGGTATCATTTAGGTACAGTATTAGGTATTGGACAAAAGCTATCTTATTCTCAGGACTTTTAGGAATTTAATATCTGCTGTTTTGTTTTCTTCTGTTTGATTTTATATCTATAATTAATTTGGGTTTAAAGGTTGATTTTGTACTCCTGTAAACAGCCACAAATAAATAAACAATTGATAGGGCATATTGTATCAACTTTATAAAGGATAGGATGATAAAGGATAGGATTGTCATACTTTATAATGGTAGAATGCTGAAAATACGTTGTAAGTTAACTTTGGCATCATTTCTACTTAGTAATATTATGTGGCATATTTAGAATATATCATTAATTTTATAAAGCCTGGTGCAGAATTAATTCTGCAACATGTATTTGAGAGTTGATAAAAACATAATGTTTGCTGGTTTAAAAGAAATATACCATTGCAGTTCCTTTGATTTTAATATAAGAGATTTAATAATGTGCTAAACCCTTTTACTGGGATCAAGTGGATTTGGTTAGATCATTTCCAATGTGTGTTACTTTATTTAATCTAATCTGTAAATATTTATTGGAGGGTTTATTTGTTTCGTTTTTTGCCACAAAGATGACTCACTCATTCTGCAGCAGTAAGCCATATACATATTTTATTCATGACCAGAAATTGTTTGTTAATATTTTATCTTTTTAAGAGCGCCGTGCTTCTAAATCTAGCCTAGTTGAGTTTCTTCCATGTATTGAGCCATGGTGGTTTCTGGGGGAGAGCAGTGGAAGCTGCGGTAGGTAAGTCTTAATAATACTCCTGCACTGCTGCTATCTCATTCTGAATAGTTACATTTTTAACAATTCATCTGCCCTTCGCTTTTCCACATGTAACCACAGTTGTGACAGCAGGCAAAATTTCCAATGCATTCATGTCTGCAAGACTGCATTCTAATTGTGTGTTCAAGTCCGAGCACAGTAGGATTTTAATAGTACTACTACAGCTAAATAAGCATGTGAGTGCTGAGTCAACAAATCACTCAGAGAGAGAATTTTTCAGCAGACTGCCTGCTCATGAATTGTGCTACAATTCATCATCCCTCTAACCTTTCTCCCCCCACATCTTCTATCTTGAGAGAAGTTTAATCTTCAAACAGGATTAAATTAACTGGTATGCAAGTTGTTGTTTTTAAATGAAGTCTTTTATTCATTATGTTTTCTTTTAAAAAAGCCTCTTGTCATTGGACACTTATCTGTTCTGCAAGGTAACTAACAAAATGAGCAATCAACCCCCAACCGCACAGAACAAATGAGATACACAACTTAACATAATTTTGAGCAAGCTATATTTTGTGAGGCATTTCCTCCCCTTTCTTGTTAATTGATAGTCTACAGGGTGTGACTTGAACTTCTTTAACTGATTGGAATTGCTAATTAACACTAAGGCTGGTTCAGGTGTTTGTAAGCTGTTCCATAAAGAGTGTCCCAAACAGGCCCCAAGGATGTAGCCAAAGTATGTTTTTGCAGATGTATATTTTACACACATGCCATTTACCTTGGAATAAGCCCAACAGAATTAAATACAACTTCTGATTAGACATAGTTAGGATTGCCCTGTTAGGGTGATAACCAGTGCTAGTAGATAATTATTGTACCACTTCAGACTACAGATGTAGGAGTGCATTTTGAGTTTTCCCACACATTTAAAAAGTTTCCTGCATGCAGAAATGTTTTAACACATTGGGGAAAACAGTGATATCAATTTACTACACAGACACAGAATTTTGTTCATGGGGGAATTAGAAATATGACCCTCCAACCTGCAAACTGAAATAGTAGAGGCCAAAATTCAATTACCTTGGTCTACCACATGCTTCCTCAACCTTGGCCCTCCAGATGTTTTTGGCCTACAACTCCCATGATCCCTAGCTATCAGGGCCCAGTGGTCAGGGATGATGGGAATTGTAGTCTCTAAATATCTGGAGGGTTGAGGTTGAGGAAGCCTGGTCTACCACCTTGTTCTCCATAATACGTAGAATACTTAAGCATTAGCCCCAGCACGTGTGCAAATAAAACTATGTCCTGGTTGTGATGTGCATCATACATGCATGCCTAATCTATGCCTGTTTTGGATCATACCTGGGGTTGTACTCAGAGGCTGCTTGGACCACTTGAGATGGAACAATTTACATATATTTTATTTATTTTATTTTTGTAGCTCCCTTTAGGTGGCTTACAAACTAGCCACTTCAACATTAAAACTAGACATTAAAACACAGTGGCCTGGTTCATACATAATGCTAAGCCATGATTTGTTTAAGCCATGATTTGTTTTAACAAACCATGGGTTAATCACAAGTGTCCCACGAGCGATCAACGAAACCATGGTTTCTTTGTGCAAAGTTGGGCTGATACAGTGGTGCCCCGCAAGACGAATGCCTCGCAGGACGAAAAACTCGCTAGACGAAAGGGTTTTCCGTTTTTTGAGTCGTTCCGCAAGATGAATTTCCCTATGGGCTTGCTTCGCAAGACGAAACGTCTTGTGAGTTCTTGCGAGTTTGTTTCCTTTTTCTTAAAGCCACTAAGCCGCTAATAGCCGTGCTTCGCAAGGCGAAAAAACCGCAAGACGAAGAGACTCGCGGAACGGATTAATTTCGTCTTGCGAGGCACCACTGTATTCATAAACTTTCAAACTTAAAAATGTGGTAAGACAGAATTAAGTAAAATTCTGATGCTCTGACCACATTGGGAATGTGTTACAGCCTTTCCCCTCTTCCTACCATTTGTGCACTGATTACACCCATCAGTTCCTGGTTTGTAGCAATCATAGTTTACAATGACTACAGCTCACCACAATAGAGAAAAACTACAGCTACCACAATAGAGATCCATATTTTAGCCAATATGGGTCTCTATTGTAGTAGCTGTCTTGCTCCTATAGATGACATAATTTCACTGTTATTATTGCTCATATTATAGCATACCATTATGTACCATCTGTTTGGCTTCCAACTTTGAGGTTGTTATATCTCTGCCCTAGACCTTCTGCACTAATCCTTATCATAAGTTTTTTATGAGCCTATTTCCAAATAAAAATATTCTTAATGTATTTACACGCCAAAACAAGAAACGTGGTCTAAAAACTAGCTCCTGTTAAAGCCCAGGGAGTACAGATTACAGAAAGAAATATTTGGTGTTTTGACTTTAAGGATGTTATTTATGTCTGTTGCTGTGCTCAGTGACATTCCAAAGGGAGTTGTAAGCCAGGGACAATAAACTGCTCACAACAGACTGCATTAACATTGTTGTTTCTACAAGTTAAAATAAGTCATTTCATATAAGTGATCCCACATCCCTCTGCCCTTTTCCATTTGATCAAATGCATATTGGGAATATGTGGAGGAGATTGTCTAGAAGCAACATTTGAGTCTAGCTTAGTTTACATGGGTAAGCAATTTCCTCTCTTTATTCTTAATCCTTATGTTATGGTATTAAAAATACTCTCCCAGAATGTAAGGAGTGGGGCCAGCCTATAAAAAGAGACGAGTGTTTATTTTATTCCAAAGCAAGATAAGGCCTTCATGGAAGTGACTCTAGGTGCTTCTGTTTGAAGATCATTCATCCTAGGAACATACAGGTCATACAGGTGGGCAGCTGTTCCTTGGACCTTCTCCCTCCAGAGTGTGTGATTGGAACAAACTAGAGTTCCTCTTTAGAGAAGGGGCCATTGATTTCAGTACCCCTGATTATATGCTCTTTATATGTTCCAGTAGCAACATGGGATGTGCTTTCCTGTTGTGGCTATAACATTTAAATGCTCATTTAAAGGTTGCTAGGCTATGTTGAAAGGTTAAACATAGGTTACTAAGCTGCAGAAAACACAGAAGTGGATTTCTGTTGCTCTCAAGGTAGATTAATGTCACTGGGCATAAAGCAGTTCATGTTGCTTTTGAATTAAACATCAAACAAAAGAAACACAAAAGTCCTAAACCTTGCTAGATGTAAGTGGATGTCTTTATGTAGAAAAGAAATAACCTTTTGCTTGAAAATTAGAAATATATTTTCCAACATTTTGGAGTAGCTGAGCCAATATGAAAGGTTCCTTCTAATTCAAAGCTCTCTCCCCCCCCCCATGTGTGTTTAGAGGTAGTGGGGAACAAATGTCTGCTTTGCTGTTTATTATGTTGACAATCAGTACCCTCACTGTTCTCACACATTTGGTCCTACATGCATTACTCAAGATCAAGTTCCATCAAGTCTCCTGAGTTTTACTTCCAAGTGAGTGTTCCTAGGACTGCAACCTTAGTTGCATCATTTAAATAGTTATTTTCCCAACCACCCTTTGCTGTTATTCAGGATCAAGATGGTTATTTAATTTCTATACCACTTAATATATTAAAAGTATCTGTATGTAGTGTACAAAGAAACTGAAGCAACAACAGAGAACTTAAACAAAATACAAAAAGGCAGTTACATACAAAAATGATGACATTACTGCAATTTTACTAATATATACAGTGCTTTTGTTCTGGGGGGACGTAGGGGTACACATACCCCTAAACATTTTGTGAATCTAACAGGAGAAGAAACTAAAAAAAAAATTAAAAATAGTTTCTTCTCTAGCACGTGAATTGTCAGTTCCATTTAATAGCATGGTGAATAATCAGTTCTGTTGCTACGCCCAATGGCGGCCTCATTTCCTGTCATGGTGTTTCCTGAGTCTCAGACAGAAGCTAGTGTTTAATGTGTGAAGCGGTGTGGAATGTGGATCTGTGGTGTTTTATTGATGAACGTTTGGCCTCATTGAGGGGGCAATATTTCAATATGAGTAGGACAATAGTTGCGGACACCAACAGCAAGCAGAGGAATCGGGAAGGTACCTCATATTACACAACTGATAGCTCACAGTAACTTACACATTGGCATGAGGTTGTGTGCACTGAGGTAATGCATGTTCTTAGTACTTTTGTCCATTTACTGTATTTATTTTCCCCGATTTGAACTATAGAATGGTGGTTTTCTTGAGTCAAAATGAGAGTACCCCTAAACATTTTTTTTTTAAAAAAGCACTGAATATATAAAAATTAATATCAATTCATTTTCATTTGGACACATCTCCCTCTCTCAGCTTTCAGGTTCTCACCCACACCACAAACAAACTCTCACCTGACACACAAAAGTCTCACAAGGAGGAGAGTTCCTGGAAACAGTGAACACCAACCTGGTTTTCTCACTCTAGACTTGCTTTTATGGGCAGGACCAAGGAGGATGGGACTTCCTCAGGCTGCCCACAGCCATGTCCCATTCAGCTGCACTCTCCCCACCCAGTTCCAGGTACAACAGGTTTTAGATGCCTACTCTTCGCTGGTGTCCTGACACACACTTGGAAAGCATTAAGAATATCATCTTTTGTTGTGGTTTGAGGCACTTTCCCTAGCATGAGCAACATTAAAAGTTCCATGTTATTTGCATTAATTTAACACAGCCAGAACTTCCATAGCCGTTTGGTCATTGACACATTATTGCTGCACAGCATGGCGGATTTGTACGTGCTGTGGTTTATGTGTGCCAACTCTTTCCCCTTTGCCTTTGACAGTCCAAAGGGGGCTTGCAAGTGTGTTTGCCTGAATATTCTTGCAGTCTTCCCTATGACTGGGAACCCCAATCATTCAGGGCCCCCAAGCTAGGGGAGATGTGTAAGCGCGTTCAGCTGAACACACTTTAACAAGCTCCCTTTAGACCTTGCTGTGTGGCAAGATTGTGGATTGAGGGATGTGGAGCTGGTATGTATAGTCCTGCATCTCCTACAGACATGCTTACAATATTATATAGCACCTCAAAAGTACTCTGTCTGAAGGCATTTCAGTATTCGCTGACTTAGAATCAGATTTCACCACAGGGGGGGAAATCAGAAGAAAGATCATCAGCCTGTGAAGATAACTTGGAAAGTGTTAACTTCCTGCTAGTTTTATGTAACCCTTGGGCCAGTTCATAAATTATAAAAAGGTTTTTCTCACTTGACTGCTCTTCCCCTCAGACAACCTGGGAACCAATTTTGACTATGTAACTAGCAATACCATTCTCACATAAGGAGAGTATAACACTGGTATCAGCCATATATTTACTTCCAACACCATAAAGGATGATAGTAAGAACAATTGATTCCTTTCCCTCTGCCAGGTTTTCCAAGTCTACCTTGTTTATTGCAAGTGAGCAGCTGCAAAAATCCAAGTGGTAACTCTTCCGTCTGGGTGTTCTTACTAAGCAAGTAGTAGGACAGATAATCTGGAATGTGCTTAAAAGTGTTGTCTTGGATTCCTGTTTATGGTTCCATTACTTCTCTGGCTCTTTTGCATTCCTTCCCAGTATGCAAAGGGACCCCTCCTGAGGCTTGGATTGCATACAAAGGTGTTTCTTCCTTTAGGTGGTTATTACTCATACTGTGTCTTCCCTTAAATGTGTACATTTACCACATCAAAACCAACGCACTGTTTGTGTCATTTGCACCAGCCCTCCACCACCTGCTTTCTGCCTTCCTCTCCCAAAGATAGTTTTTATTGTCATATTTGCTGAGTGGGCAGTACCCAGAAAGGGAGCTGCCCTCTCTTCTGTTATCAGTTACTCCAGCCCTTTATTTGCAGTAGAAGGGAAGGCGCACAAGCCTATTGCTGATTGAGTGTGTGTTCTTGCTGTTTGACCCTGTTGCGTTTGTGAGCAGGAAGGTGATTGGTCACCCCTTAGATCACAATAAGGTGTGATATAAAAACCATTCTAAAAATGCTTTTTAAAAAAGCGTTTTAAAAAATACATTGAATTATCTATAAGACTCACTATCGCCATCTAGTGTCACATGGTACAGTAAAGGTAAAGGGATCCCTGACCATTAGGTCCAGTTGTGACCGAATCTAGGGTTGCGGTGCTCATCTCGCTTTATTGGCCGAGGGAGCCGGCGTACAGCTTCCGGGTCATGAGGCCAGCATGACTAAGCCACTTTTCGCAAACCACAGCAGTGCACGGAAACGCCGTTTACCTTCCCACCGTTTACCTATTTATCTACTTGCAGTTTGACGTGCTTTTGAACTGCTAGGTTGGCAGGAACAGGGACTGAGCAACGGGAGCTCATCCCATCGCGTGGATTCAAACCGCCAACCTTCTGATCGGGAAGTCCTAGGCTCTGTGGTTTAACCCACATCGCCACCCGCCATGGTACAGTATATTGCACTTAAATCATACTTAAAGTGTTTTATTTGCAGCTGGGGTTGCCTTGCAGACCCAAGCTAGGCAACTGTGGAGGCTCTTTCCCCATTTAAGAGTGCAAGTGCCCCTCTCTTAAAGATTCCATGACCAGCCAACCAGAGTTGATAGGCACCTCAAACATCATTTTATAGCTCAACCCCATCCTCATGTTGGGAATCCACTGCTACAGCATTCATTTTAGGTATCCCTCTGGGCTTGACTGAAAAACCTCTAACAATGGAGAGCCCAGAAGTTCATACTGCCAGCAAATTCTTCCTAATGCTTCTAGGAATCCACTGAACAGGGCAAATGGTATTACTATTTAGGGCTACAGTACCTCTGTATATGGAGGTTCCATTTAGTGATCCTGGGTACTCTCAATAGATCTACCCCCATGACTGGACTTAATGAACTGTAGCTATTACCTTTTCTTTCTACATTCTCCTCACTTCATAATGGAACTTATGATAATTCTGATTCACGAGGGCATGACTGCCAATGCATAATCACATTTCCCCCCATCCCTTTCTGCTTATTACACATGTATTATAACCTTTTCAAAGGGTAGATCCATTTCAAAAGCGCAGTTTAATCATTCGACTTAAAACCATTTGTGCTATTGTTTGTTTAAACCCCGTTGTTGTTGTTGTTGTTGTTGTTGTTGTTGTTGTTCAAGCAGTGCACTGGTGCTATAAATTCTAGCTTAACTTTTTAATTTATATTATCTGCAATAGTAATTTTATTATAGCACCCAATTCAAATTGTACTTGGGCACTTTATGTAACAATAAATACCGTAAAGTCATTAATTTCTCTCTCTTGAAAAATGGAAGCAGATGAAAACAGCAGGGAAACACACTTAAGATTTTAAGATATTGTTTTGGGCATCGGTCATGTTAAGGAGAAAACAAGCTATGAAATCTGTTCAGGGTCAGCAGGCAAGCAGCAGCAGCTTGTAAGAAAACAGGTCAGGTCAGAACTTGGAATGGCAGGATACAGATCAGAAACTTAGGAAAAGCATAGCAGAGCTGGACACAAGGTTAGGGCCAGGTAGTTAGGTAACAGTGTTGGTTCTGCTCTGCTCAGCAGCCTACTGAGAACTGAAATCCTGATGCAGAGTGGCTGTGCTTTCCTAAATACTAACGGTTCCTAGTCATAGCAGAAGAACTCTGCTTCTGAGGATTATGTTGAGGAATCTCTTTATGAACCTACTGCTGTCTCAGGAAATGGCACGGTATGAATGTGTGTTGCCAGGAGCTGATGGAATTTCTCAAGGTGAGAGACTTCGTGGTTATGAAGGTTGTCAGCATGGATGCATCTCTGCTGGAGGGTGCTTCCTTTTTCTGTGGGTGTCTTTGTATGAGCGTTTCCTCCTCGGTGTGGATTCCTGTGATGGACTTCCCCAGCCCAGCCACATGCCCCAGAGTCCCTGCTCTTGGATTTGGAAAGCCCTGCACCAGGTCTTTGGTCACACGACATAGCCTTGCATAATCAGATGAGCTGTCTGGCACACTATGTGCTTGCTGTACCACGTGGCTGCCCATTCATTGGTTCTGGCTACGGCATTTCCATATGACGTTTCATGCAATGTGTAGTTTCATAACATCTTAAGGAAATACGGTGGATGAAGGACAGCTGGTTAACCACTGCAAGTTGCAAATAACGCCGTGCAGCAATGGAAAAGGGAAGGAAGACCCAGAGGAAGAGCTTCAGCAGGCTGGTTGTGGAAGGCTGATCCTGGTTTTGGCCTCTTAATTGAGGCTTGATGTTAAAAGCGCTTACTCAGATAGGCCCACACTGAGTTACTTTGGAGCAAGTCATTTTATCTTAGCATTAGTTCTCTAGTTGTATATGAGAATTTTTTTAGAGGACAAACAAAATAAATATTTTAAAGCACTTAGAATGTTACCTTTTCCTATCCTACTTGTTATGTGTTATATAGAAGTGCAAAAACATTTTTATGTGCCAGATAAATGACTGAGAATTATAGCTTTATAGAAAAGAAAGAAAACTAGAGTACAGTACTGAAGCAACAAACATCAGCCTTTCTCTCTGTGCCACCTCCATCTTCTGTCTCTCAGCCACCATGCTTTTGTATGATATGAAGCACATTAGTAATTGCACCTCATCCTGAGTGCAGTGTTCCCATTCATCTCTCTGTAGATAGAAGCAGATGTGCCATTTACACACAAGTGTTTATTTTGGTGTTAGTATGAGTACGCCAAAATCACATAAACGAAAAGAGGCACAATACAACTTGAAAATGTATGCCTTTAATCTCAGATATGCAGACTAATTTGCCTTTAAAAGCTACTGAAATTACATTGAACTCAGACAACTGCACACTTGTGGATAATAATGAAAATTCTTTGCAAGATTGTATTTACTTACTTTTTGAAGTGGATTGTAAGAGCTCACAGTATGTGGCTTTGCTTTTCATAGAGATGGGGAAGAAAGTTGTTTGGGTTAGCTTTTTAATGTGGGGCTCCTTTATTTGGGCTTTCTGAACCAATATGTGGATTGAAACAGCTATTTTTCAATATCCACACTTTCCCTAATTCCTCAAAGATGAAAAAATTGCCAGAAGTGTGGGAAACACCTAATCCAGTGATGACCAAACTTGGCCCTCCATCTGTTTTGGGACTACAACTCCCATCATCCCTAGCTACCAGGACCAGTGGTCAGGGATGATCTGAATTGTAGTCTCAAAACAGCTGGAGGACCAAGTTTGGCCATCAAAGACCTAATCACTTATATACTACACAGTCATTTTTATTTGCAATGCTTTTGAAGTGATTTTTGCTTGTACAGTGGTACCTTGATTCTCGAATGGCTTAGCTCCCGAACGCTGCAAACCCAGAAGTAAGGGTTCTGGTTTGCAAACATTTTTTGGAAGCCGAACGTCCAACGCGGCTTCCACTTGACTGCAGGAAACTCCTGCAGCCAATTGGAAGCCATGCCTTGGTTTCGAACGGTTTCGGGAGTCAAACCGACTCCCGGAACAGATTAAGTTTGAGAACCAAGGTACCACTGCGTTGCGATTATTAAACTAGAATTTCAAAGTTCATGAATATGGAAAACATACATTATAATATGAACTAAGTATACAGTAATAATTTAAATAAATGATGTGCATACATGATCATGTGCATCTGTTCCTTTCTCAAGAACATATATTCTGCTGTAAAATGCACCTTGCATTCTTTAATTTGGAAAGCAATGTGAAGCTAGAAGGCTTGAGTAAAACATCCAAGTTGTTCTCCAAAGTAGTCTATGCATTTTGAATATTAATTTTTGGTAGGAGTCATATCATGAAATCTCCTAATTGGCATAATTTGATACTACTGAACCAGAAATATATCTGAGTAATAAATTAAAGCTGACAAATCTGTCACAAAGTATAGATTTTAATAGAAACTTAATATGAGCTTTCATGACTTTGTCAAATCCAATCATATGTCATCAGTTAGCTCTAAAGCCAGACTATATGATAATGGAGAAATGCAATGTTAACACATTTTAAGAACCAATAAAATGGATTTAAAGAAAGGCTTGTGCATTTAGTTAAATGTTTGTTTTAATTGAAAAAAACAAATGTTTATATCTTATAAAAATGTATGTACTCCTGTCTATTAATTACTAAGAGAATGATTGGCCAAATAAGTAAGGTCTCCTCAATGAGGTATTCTGTTTAGCTCAGCTGATTAGCACGTTCTGTTGGTTTTTGCAAATAGATAGAACTATAAACTTTAGCTAAACGTAAGTTTTTTAAAATTTAACAATTAGCCAAATTTACCTTGCTATTTTCAAAAGAAGCCAGATATCTGCAGCCTCTGTTGCAATGCTCTAATGCATTGTTTCTCAAACACTGGGGTTGCTTATGCAACAATGAACCCTGGCCACATACTGTTTATGGCAGGGGTAAGCAAACTTTTTCAGGAGGGGGCTGTCCACTGTCCTCAGACCTTGTGGGGGGCCGGACCCACCCTCTTCCAAAAGCACCCCCCTCCCAAGAGGACCGCCGCAGCTGCCAACTGCATCGCATCACAGAAGTCAGTCCACATGCAGCAAGGCCTCCGCACTGTGCTGGTTTAGCGGGGGGACTGACTGAGTGGGCAGCAAGGTTTGCAGGCCGGATTAAAGAGCCCGGCGGGCCACATCCTGCACATGGACCTTACTTTGCCGACCCCTGGTTTATGGTGATGGCAATGTCCCAAATTACTGCATGAATCTCTTTTGTAAAATAATCTGAAAGAAGCACTCTTGCAGATTAAATGCATATTCAAATCAAAGAATTGATCTGATAGTTATCATCGGCATAGATTTCTCTTGAACTCATCAACAAAGGACAAGCTATGCAAAGAAACAGCCTCTGTGCACATATCCTATTGCTGGATCAGGTCTGAACTGAATGCATCCTCTGTGATGTGTGTGAAAACCTATGCATCTTGCCCCTGGGTTTTTTCCTGTGTAGCTATGATGGATTAAGACTCAGCTTGGGGGCTGAGCAGTCATTTGGTGTCTCCCTTCCTTCTCACTGAATCATTACTTTTTTATCAGTTGGAGTGTGCTGTATGTCAGTCTTGGTGTGGCCTCTTCCACGTGTGAAGCTCAGCAGAGTTGGCATTTTCATTGAAAAGGAGGGCTGACTGAATTGGATCCATATCTAGGTTTGTAAGAAATGGCCATGCTAGTCATCTTAAATCCAGAGACTTTGTGCTAGCAAAGTCATTTTTCCCCAGTTGATACACTGACCGGTTTTTAATGATGTTTTTCATTATTGTCAAGCAGTCATGTTCATTGGGTTCACAACCTTATCACCTCTATATGCATGTGTTAATATATCTATCTGATGTATACTAAGAAAAACAAACCCCTTTTTTTTTGTTCGCTCAGCTATTTTCAGAGTAGTGATATTGCATGCACACCTACATACATCAATATACAGTGGTACCTCGCAAGACAAATGCCTCGCAAGACAAGAAACTCACAAGACGAAAGGGTTTTTTTGTTTTTTGAGTTGCTTCGCAAGACGATTTTCCCTATGGGCTTGCTTCGCAAGACGGAAACGTCTTGCAAGTTTGTTTCCTTTTTCTTAACACCGTTAATACAGTTGCGACTTGACTTCGAGGAGCAACTCATAGAACGCGGTGTGGTAGCCTTTTTTGAGGTTTTTAAAGACTTTGGTGATTTTTGAAGCTTTTCCAAAACTTTCCCGACACCGTGCTTCGCAAGACGAAAAACATCGCAAGACGACAAAACTCGCGGAACGAATTAATTTCGTCTTGTGAGGCACCACTGTAATGGTATGAAATTGTATTTTATACTATGTGTGGATACAAAGATCATATATCTATGCTTTTGATTCCTTTGTATGCCACCAAGGGATTTCTCAATATCAAGTGGGTTTATATTTTAAATAAAGTATTTGTTTATTTGTTTACACCAGATTACCAAGGCTGCTGCTTATAGTCTTTCTCTGACCATATGTGGAACTACACTATGCACAATGTGGTACTTCTGGTAAGGAGAATCCCTGTAATCTTAACAGAACTTGTCAGTCAGGCAACTGAGTGGTTCTGAGATGTTGTCACAGACTGTACTGATACCTTTTATGCAATATTGAGGATCTGTAATCTCTTTAGGAATTTTAAAAAATAAGGGTAATGAATTGTGACACTGTTTCCTCAGGAAGATCTTCCTTTCTGTTTTAATGTCTGCTGCACTTGCATTTGCTGACACATGTGTCCTGGGGAAAATAACAATGTTAAAAAAACATCTAATTGTGACGATTCTGTGACATGACAAGAGATCAGAGTATATACGGCTGATGGGCCTCACGGTGATGGGCTTCCACAGGCAAGTTCTGGAATTAGTTTTATCACTGGAGAGAAGTGTGTGCATAATAGATCACGCAGTTCTAATGGCAGCAATGTGGGTTTTACACATTTCTGGAATGGGGTAGGGATTAAGACTTGGAAACATCTATAGCTCTCTTGTATTTTCAGTATGGTTTGGCACACTGCATTTTATGTAAATTACATGCTGCAGTGCAGTGTAAATATTGCAGTCAAGCCATCCTTTCCTTTTTGTATCCTTAGTGCACTGAGATCTCTATGCTAATTGTCTGCTTTCATGTCCTGGGCTAAAAGGGTAAAACCCATAGTAAGCATAGCTTTATTACGTTCATTTTGCCAGCATGCGTCTCCAGTTTTGCACAAAGGCCTCATCCCTCCAAATACTGAAGCATGGCACTGTTTTGAATTGTGGGATTTTGTGGACTCCTCAGAAATAAAAGTAGTTTATTAAGGGAGAGGGGAAACAGTTCCCCCCCCCAATCTGGCATCATCATCTACATTTACCGGTATGTATGTACAGTATTGCTTTTCCTCCAAGTGGTTCCTGGTTGGGTACATGCTTCTTACCCTTCCTCTATCTTTTGAGTCACCCAGTGAGCATCATAACTGTGCCTGAGTGAGATTTGAACCTGGGTCTTTCCAGCTGTGCCTGAGTGAGATTTGAACCTGGGTCTTTCCAGTCCTAGTCCTGCACACTAACCATTATGTGACATTGGCTCCCTACTAAGTAGCTGCTTTCCTGAGTACACAGAAAAGAGGCTTGCCTAGATTTGAAAACTTTTGCTTTAACATCCACCTGTTAATTACTTCTTCCTCTCCATTCCTCTGTTGTTATCCATCTCCCATTGTCTTCTAAACTCTGCAGGGCAGGAATCAATTTCTGGTGTAAATACCAGAATATCCTGGTATCATACTGGTAATATTGTACAGTGGTACCTCAGGTTACATACACTTCAGGTTACATACACTTCAGGTTACATATGCTTCAGGTTACAGACTCCGCTAACCCAGAAATAGTGCTTCAGGTTAAGAACTTTGCTTCAGGATAAGAACAGAAATTGTGCTCTGGTGGCGTGGCGGCAGCAGGAGGCCCTATTAGCTAAAGTGGTCCTTCAGGTGAAGAACAGTTTCAGGTGAAATACGGACCTCCGGAACGAATTAAGTACTTAACCCAAGGTACCACTGTATAATAAACCATTAAATGCTAATTTACAATTCCTTTCTTTGTTTGGCTCTACACCAGTGTTCGCCATCCGTTTTGGACCAGTGAGAACTTTTTGAATTTTGAGACAGTGCTGGGCCCCGATCACAAAATGGCTGCAATGGGAGATGTTACTTAATACAAAATTAGGTAGGGTACCATCATTGCTGCTTCTCCCTGCCGTCACCCAGAATAGACTCTAGTTTACTATGGGAAAGTCAGCTACGGTATATTCTGCTGCTTGTGACTGTGGAGATACAGCTTTAAGGACACAAGACCCTGTTTTCTTCAACGCAAACCCTAACCTAAAGTTTGGGCTTTCACCCTGCATCCACTTCCCTGGGGGTAAGCCCCATTCAACATAAAGATATTTATTTCTGAGTAAACTTATTTATAGAAATATTTCTATACTATAAGATACAAATAAAAAATAAAAAAATAAAAATACAGATAATATTTAAGGTGACTGGCTTATAAAAAATAAAACAGCTGTGGAGGATATCCAGGATATCTGAAAATCAAAAGCAAGGATTCCTGCAGAATTTCTGCTGGAAGACTATTCCATAGCATGAAACAGACAACACTAGATGCCCAACTAATGCTTTTGGCCCATTGGGTCTCTGTAACATGGAAGACAATTAACATCTCTCCCCCAGATGATCTCAGTGACCAAGTTGGGATATATGGGCTCAGGCAGTCCTTAAGGTATCCTGAGGCAAAGTTGCTTAGAAGAGTACCTGCACATTTTGCTTCATAACTTTCTTTTTAGGATGACTAAATACTTGCTCTGAATCACGTTTTGAGCCTGGGCCCATGGCCTGGGGGTGCTCTTGAAGGTGCGTCCAGGGTACTGTACAGATGACCTCTGCTCTACATGGTGAGACATGAAAAATAGGAATAGGGTAAGTGGCATTTTGCTCTGTGGTTTTTCTTCCAGAAACATGAATGGGGTTGTTAAAGTTCCCTAGGGGAAGGGCTACAGCTCAGTGGAACAGTAGCTGCCTTGCAAGCAGAAGGTCCAAGGTTCAATCCCCAGGACGTCCAGGTAGGACGAAGAAAGTCCCATGTCTGAAATCCCTGAAAGCTGCTGCTGGCAGTGTAGAAGGCACTGAGATAGATGGAGCAAGTTTATGAGTCAGTATAAGCCTAGGTTCCTCTAACAGTAAGATTACTACTGTTATTAATCAGTGGCACAAACTGTAGACGTATGCTCCCCTTTAGGAGTTAATTTCATTGATATAACATCAGAAGTAATTCAGTGTGTTTATGGTGTTGGAAAACTCTGGTTAACTAAATTATTTTCCTAACGCTGATTTATGAGGGCCCCTTTTGCCCTGGAAATGCTCTCTCCCATGCTATAGTGCAGCTGTGCACTACTGCTATTAACTTCTATGGTATTTAGTCATTTATTAATACTGCTAGGGAACATGATCAACTCTTGTGGCATAGAACTGCTATCCAGAAATACATCGTTCCATTGTTCATGTTCTTTAAATGCAAAAGATTTTCTCAACTTCCAACTTTGGGTGGAAGTTTTCTTTTGTTATAGAGTGGTGTGTGGTTGTTTTTTTTTGGGGGGGGGGTCTATGGTTTTCCAAGTTTCTCTGGAATATTGGAAAACTCTTGAATATTGTTTGAGCCAGATCTAATTTGCCAGTTTATTGTCATTTCACTTCTTGAAAGCAGGGTATGCTTCTTTAGATGCTCTTGCAGGAGCTTTGGAAACTACTTTACACTGAGCCAGACCATGAGTCCATCTACGTAGCTCAGCACTGTTTACCCATGGGCTCCCCAGTTTAGAGCTCACTGGTACAGATGTCCACCAAGGCTTTCCCTGTCATTTCTGAGAGTCTGTATACCCCTGGAGGCTCCCCCCTCCCCACTATTTGTGCTCAGACCAGTTCACCCTTACTCTCTGGTAAATGCACAAAGTTTAATTATGCACCCTATCCCTCTGATTGGATGCCTACTCTTCCCTTCTCAATGCTAGTCAGAGGAGCTTGAGACTATGAACTGCAGTGGATGTGCTTATGATGAACAGAAATGCAGGAGGGAAGCAGCAATGAAAGCAAAGGGGAGACCTTTCGGGGGCACCATGGTACAAAAAATATGGATCTAAGACAAGGATCCTCATGATTTTCACAAGGCGTGGCTCCCAAATCACCATTAAATCTGACAATGGTTTCTGTGAATTGCACTGCAACAACCAAACTATTTACTGCCCGCCAGAGCAACCGTTATGCCAAAATATAGATCCAAGGAACAAAAACTCATGGACCTTTACGTTTAAAAACACACACACCAAGAATCTCCTAAAGACCAACATCAAATCACAGTTCACATCTGTGTACATCTATGAAATTATTTTGGGAGTGGAGGAAGCCCCCACAAAAACTAGAAGTATCCGTGAGGATCTGTACCTTAGTTCTGTGTTTTTTGTGCAGCAGTGACACAAAAGAGTGACATCAAAATCCACATCAATATGAGCTTTGATTTGTTGGGGGTGCAAAAATCACGAGGAGCTCTACCTGGTGCTGACAAAATGCTGGATCTGTGATTTTTATAGATCAGGCCATGGAGACAGATCTGATCCCATGAAAAAATCATGCAGTTACAGGAAGAAACATTTTTATGTGACTTTCACATTCTTCTTTTAATATGCTCCACAAGCAGCCATTTCATGACTGTAACTACAACACCCCCCGCCCCCACCCCCAATTCCACTTGTGCCTTGGGGTTGGAGACTCCAGATCAACACTGATTGGCAGTGACTCTCCAGGGTGTCAGTCTTCTCTCTGAGCGCTACGTTAGAGATGGCAGGGACTGAACCTGGAAGTTTCTGCGTAGAAAGCCTGTGCTCTGCTCAAACAATAAGCTCCCTCCCACAAGTTAAAGAAAAGTTAAACAAAATAAGGTGATAGGAGATGACTGTCTCACCTCAACTGTTCTAGTAAACCCATTCATTTCCTTTGTTGCCTATAGTGAGTACCTGCGCATGTGACTTTATAATAGAAGGTTTCAGTAACTAACATTATGATTTAACTGATTTTGGTATAGCTGCTTAAAAATCAGAGACATCACCTTGCCAACAAAGGTTTGTATAGTTAAAGCTATAGTTTTCCCAGTAGTGATGTATGGAAGTGAGAGGTGGACCATAAAGAAGGCTGATTGCCGAAGAATTGATGCTTTTGAATTATGGTGTTGGAGGAGACTCTTGAGAATCCCATGGACTGCAAGAAGATCAAACGCATCCATTCTTAAGGAAATCAGCCCTGAGTGCTCACTGGAAGGACAGATCGTGAAGCTGAGGCTCCAATACTTTGGCCACCTCATGAGAAGAGAAGACTCCCTGGAAAATAACCTGATGTTGGGAAAGATTGAGGGCACAAGGAGAAGGGGACGACAGAGGACAAGATGGTTGGACAGTGTTCTCGAAGCTACCAGCATGAGTTTAACCAAATTGCGGCAGGCAGTGGAAGACAGGAGTGCCTGGCGTGCTCTGGTCCATGGGGTCACAAAGAGCCGGACATGACTAAATGACTAAACAACAACAACAACAACAACAACAACAGTATAGCTTCATGATAACTTGTCACTGAAGAAATGGAGAGAAGAAATGGCCTCTTCTCCACATTAATTCACAGAGGTGTACACTGTCTTTTAATAACCATGTTCCATGTGCTGTCAGTCTTCATGGGATGGTGGGGCCTTCCCTTTCTGCTCATTCTGCTAACAGGCAGTTCTGATACCATGATCTGAAGGCTGGGAAACTCATCTGAACTTGAAGCTGGTGCCATGACTAAGGAACCAAAGTTACCAGGCTAAGAAGGAGCTATTTCATGGCAATGCTGCATGAGCTCTGAGCATCCAGGGACTGATTATTCTTATGGCGGGCCTGATGGACCCACCTATTCTTATTAGAGCTTCTCAGGGACAGGATCTGTAGTGTGCATGAGACTTGCTTCCCTAGTAGGCCTGGCAGATGGGAGATGTTAGCTTGCTTATTGGGCACTGAGTTGTGAGACCTGAGCTTTATCCTGGACCCCTTGTAATTGCTGTTCTTGAGTTGCCAGAAGTGGTGGGATAGGCTGCTAAGCCGAGATGGGCAGAGTGTCTACCGGGGGAGTTGAATACCCATAATCCCCTTTTGTGCTTGGAGTCACCACAGGACCCTGCTCCCCCTCCTTTTCAGAGGAAAGACTGACTCTTGGTGGATCCTGATGAAATTGGTTGTGGCTCTCTAGCTGCTTTCCAGTCCTTTGTTCTTAGACCCCTTTCTCCTTCATTTATGCATTTTATTTGCATGCCATTTTTAAAAAATTGTGCTTAAAGCAGCTTACAACAAAGAAACAGGGATGCATTTCAAACACTACAGAAACAAATTTATAATAACATAGCAGAGCAATAACACAGTAAAAAAATTCATAATAGCATAGCAAAACAATAACATAGTAACAATGTCATAATAACATAGCAAATAATTTAATATCATTTTTTTTTTAAAATCTCACCTGTATCTGCTGCTTTAGACCCTTGGGAAAGTGGAGCAGTTGCTTTGGCCAGAAATGAGATGCCTTATCTGGCCGATAACCTGTGCTGTCTTTCAGTGTTGACAGCTTTGCCACCATCTAATTCAGGGGGCCCCTTGTGCCAGCTTACTAAGAGTGTAGGCTGTTGATCTTCCCATGACTACCCTCCTCTTGGTTTCTAATCAACAGGAACAGAGAAGAAAATGAGGGAATGTGCCAGTACAGGAACAAGAGAAGAGGCACACAAATATATAATTTAGTTTTGTCCAACATGTTTTGATTAGGACGCTCTCCACTGTTGGGGCTAGCCTATCTTGCCAAGAAGCTTAGGATCCCTTCAGACTGCTGTTTTATTGCAGGTGTGTATTCTGATAAACCTAGACAGCATCTTAAAAAGCAGAGACATCAACTTGCCAACAAAGGCCCGTATAGTTAAAGCAATGGTTTTCCCAGTAGTGATGTATGGCAGTGAGAGCTGGACCATAAAGAACGCTGATCGCCGAAGAATTGATGCTTTTGAATTATGGTGCTGGAGGAGACTCTTGAGAGTCCCATGGACTGCAAGAAGATCAAACCTATCCATTCTGAAGGAAATCAGCCCTGAGTGCTCACTGGGAGGACAGATCTTGAAGCTGAGGCTCCAATACTGTGGCCACCTCATGAGAAGAGAAGACTCCCTGGAAAAGACCCTGATGTTGGGAAAGATGGAGGGCACAAGGAGAAGAGGACGACAGAGGGCGAGATGGTTGGATAGTGTTCTCGAAGCTACCAGCATGAGTTTGACCAAACTGCGGGAGTCAGTGAAAGACAGGAGTGCCTGGCGTCCTCTGCTCCACCGGGTCACGAAGAGTCAGACACGACTAAACAACATTCTGCAACATGGTCTTGACACAATCATAGCACATTAGTGGTGGATTTATATATTGTTTTGCGTTGCTTCCCCAATGCCACCACGTTATTGTGGTATCAAAAGTTACAGGGTTTTAGCAGGAAACTATGGGATGTGCACTGACTGTAAGTGGTGAAACAGTGTGGCCACCCAAAAACTTTTGAAAGTGTGTGAACAGTGTTGCAAGAGGGGTGATGTGTGACTGCCCCAATAGCATCATGAGCACAAAGTGCAATTAAAAAGCTCTCTGGGCTCTTAGTCATTTGCTTTCCTCTCACTCCCTACTGCATTGTGCAAAAGGGGTGCCCTTGTTGGGGTACCAGAACTGAGCTTCTTAAAGGCTTTATTTCAAAAACTCAACATGTGCTCTATGGGAGAAATTCTTAGCAAGAGAGTGCCAGACTGTGTAAAATATTGGCAGCCTCTTTTTAGTCTGAGGCATTGATTTTTAATGAGAGAATGCTGCAAAATATGCTTATTAATATTTTATTGAAGACAACTCGTATAAAATCCAGCTGTGTATAGAAATTCATTTTTTTCCCTATGTGAGAAGAGAAGTGATGTTTCCCTGTAGCCACATTTGATTTCTGCATTCAAACTTCATCCATATGCTGGTATACATCTGTGTTACATTTTGTATATAGGCAGAAGTGAATATGCAAAATTTGCATTCTTATTCTTGTGTAAAGCACAGTTATCTTAATTGTACATTGAAAATGAGACTATGAATATTAGCAGTTTTTAAACGCAAAGCTTTAAAATAGGGTGGTTTGGGGGGGTTTTGGTGAAAAGAAGCTGCTAGTTTTGTGTCAACAAATGAACAGTAGATGGCACTATTCTGTAACCATGCAATTATATATATATATTGGAGGTAACGTTCTCAGTTCAGCTAGCTTTTATATAGATTTTATAACCATTAACAAGTTGCTTAATAGTGCTTCATTCTGGCAATATGTGAAATTTTAGCACTTTCTCTTTTAAGTCAGAAATGCATAATTACAAACTGCAATGCATTTTTGAAGAAGTACCCTTTACAGTGATAAAATTAACACTAAAGTAGCTGTTGTGCACTCATTAATGATCTAAGGGGTGCCTCTGAATTTTTAATGTAAAGATAGACAGAGAAAGTGACAGACATTAACTCCACAGCCTCATAATAGGATACTATGGGTAGATGCTGCAATAGCATGCACCATTGTCACTATTTCAGGTGAGGTGTGTCTGCGCTTTCATATCTGCTTGAAGAATGATTTATTTTCCGTTCTATGTTTGTGATAAACCATAGATCTTCATGACATCTTCCCTTTGCCAATCCTTTATCACTTAGCAGAAGGGCTGTTCTTTTTAGGGAACGGTTTTTACACATGTCTGGTGCATGGTGCAGTGCTCTCTCCTTCCCAAACTAGTAAACGGATTCCATCTGCAAGAGTCATTCAGCTAAGCCTGCTCTTCTGAAATCACATTTTTGTACAAGGTGCATGGCTCCCAACATACTTTGCTCTCACTGTAGATATTGTTGGTACCCCCCCCCCCTGTATATTCTTTAGGATACTCTCTGTTATGAAATGGAAGACTTGTAGAAGTTCTTATCTGCAGTTTCGTTAACGAATTAAGCAACAACATGTTTTCCTGAGACACTGCCGCCGAAGTACTCTATTGGCTTCCTGTTCGTTGGATTGATTACAGTATTCTGTGAATACATTAAGCAGGACTATGCGACTTGCAGATTTTGCCAAAGCGGGAGCTGAACTGCATTCTGCTAAAAGCCTGTTTCTGCCTGCATTCTCCCTTGTGCCACAAATGAAGACTTTCCTCATCTTCTTGGCTCAAAAACGGCCCCAATCCCCAAGTTTGTTGAACTGATATTCTGTGATGTTTTTACTGCAAATGTTGCTTTTCTCAGCTGTGAATTATTTGAGGGGGTTATCTTAAAATTCTTCACATGCATGGATTTTCCAGTTTTTCCAGTTTTGTACAACATGTGACCATGTTTTTTTGCCTACCTGGTGCTTGTCAGCCCCTCAATTTTTGCAGTCCTGGGCAGGAATCCTGCCTAAGCTCTGCAGGATCGATTCAGTTGTTCTCCGATGGCCAACCGTCATACAAATTTGTCTCTAACATGCAGGTTTTTAAAAATTGCAAATTACATAAGCTGTGGGGGGGTTGACAATTAGTGGGATCAGGGCAGGCACAGAGGGATAATTTATTTTGTTATTTTTAAAAGCTCCAGAAAGGAGCTGCTTAGCAGAACAATTTAAAGCAAACTTAAATGCAGCAATGATTTCACCATTAAAACCATTGCAATTTTTGCTTCCCAGATTTTTACATCTCAATAAACATTCTTTCTGTGCATCTGGCTGAAGCAATATTACTTAATTCTGATCTGAGAATCTCTACCTTCAGATCACTATAATCAGCGCAAACCAGGAATGTTACTGCCTACAAAAAGGAAATTTCCCTGTTTACCTGTCAGGGTTAAATACGTTTTCCCATGCTGTGTACAGAGGTACCTCAGGTTACAGAAACTTCAGGTTAAAGATTCTGCTAACCCAGAAATAGTACCTCAGGTTAAGAACTTTACCTCAGGATGAGAACACAAATCGCACGGCGGCAGCGGGAGGCCCCATTAGCTAAAGTAGTACCTCAGGTTAAGAACAGTTTCATGTTAAGAACAGACCTCTGGAACGAGTTAAGTTCTCACAGGCATCTGGTTGGCCACTGTGAGAACAGGATGCTGAACTCGGTGGGCATGAGTGATCGGAGGTTGCAACAGTAAAGATTGACGGAGCAGATGGGCCATTGGCCTGATCCAGCAGGATCTTCTTATGTTTTTTTTGCCCCATCTCTCTCCATGCCCACTTGCACATAGCCTGACAACAATCTGCCACTACTGCATGTGGTCCTTAGGAGCTAAAAGTTTGCTTTTTTATGTTTTAATACTGCCTTATAATATTTTATTTCTACACACCAGTACGGTATTCTTTGAATTATGTTTATAAATGTTGAAACAAAATGAAACAAAGGTTGTCCACCCCTGTTTTAAAACAATGGATTGAAGTCTGGGCAAACAACTATACATTGTTCATCCTGACATTTTCCTTTAGTAATTCGGCCCTATCAATGGAGCTTGTTGCCTGATAAGCTTCTTAAAAAAGGACATTCCAAGGATAAACCCTTCAATTAAAAGATCTTGTATAATTTGTAGTTTGACTGCGGAACTGAGACTCTATAGTTACTGAAGTTCTGTTTCAGTCTTTTTTAAAAAGCCCAGCTGGTAGATTCTTTCTGAGATGTATAAGATAGGAATGCATATATTCTCTCTCTCTCTCTCTCTCTCTCTCTCTCTCTCTCTCTCTCTCTCTCTCTCACACACACACACACACACACACACACACCCTTCCTCTAATGTTCTACTCCCCCCCCTAAAAAAATCATCCGTCAAATCCCTCCCCCAGCCTTTTCAGAAGGCATGTATTTTACTGCATTCCTTTCCAATAGCCTAATTCCATCTTCTGCTCTTTCCTGTGCAGGCAAGCATTCCCCAAGTACACCTTTTTTTTTTTTTTTTTTTGAGGCACAGGAGGCTGCACATTTTCCTGAAGTCCAAACTGATCCCACCCGTATCCCTGGCCTTAAGGAGAGTGAATGGGAAGGTCCATTTGGAGCAGCTGGAGGGTGTGTAGATTGCTGTGCCTCTTCCTGGGTGGCTAGACAGAAGCCTCATCAGTTCAGTTCAGCATCAGCAGAGGATGACCTCAAACAGAACTATGGGATTTTGTGTTGGCTGGGGGAAGCACATGGCCTATCATGTAAATTCGCCCTTGCCTGAGTGATCATGTATCTGTATAAAGGTAAAGGGACCCCTGACCATTACGTCCCGTTGTGGCCGACTCTGGGGTTGTGACACTCATCTTGCTTTATTGGCCGAGGGAGCCGCCGTACAGCTTCCAGGTCATGTGGCCAGCATGACTAAGCCGCTTCTAATGAACCAGAGCAGCGCATGGAAACGCCATTTACCTTCCCGTCGGAGCGGTACCTATTTATCTACTTGCACTTTGATATGCTTTCGAACTGCTAGGTTGGCAGGAGCAGGGACCGATCAATGGGAGCTCACCCCGTCGCGGGGATTCGAACCGCCGACCTTCTGATCAGCAAGTCCTAGGCTCTGTGGTTTAACCCACAGCGCCACCCGCGTCCATGTATCTGTATAGTTCCCTGTTATAGCTCCTGCTTGAGAGACACATGCACAGACTCTCCAGATATACTCTCTGCAGGTATATCTGGAGAAAACCAGGGAGGTTATTCTGACTACTCAGTTTTTCTGTACGGGTGGAGTATATGGGCTCTCTGCCATTTCTATTACTCCCCTTTTAAGCACCTTCAAAATATTTGGAGTTACCAATTTGTTGTTTGGCTTCCCCGCATTTCCCTAATTAATTCTGGAATTTTGCTCAGCCACCTGGTCATTATGTTTTCGCTTCACATGTTTTTTGTGATGTTGTCCTGACTCCAGTAGTTTCGCCCTGAACTGCCAGATGCACTTACTAGCTCCAGTTGCCAGGGTCAATTGACCCTATAACCGAATAGCAGAAATACGTGTCTCGTTTCTCACCACTGTTGTTAATGTCCATGTGCTCATCCTTAGGAGCTTACCCTTCTAAATCTGTTTTTGTTGCTCAGAGTGATTTAAAGCTAACATATTAGGGGGGCAGGGGTTGTATCTTTATTTAAACCATCTTCCCTCCATACATAAGTGGTGAAAGAAATAAACAGGTTTTGTTTACCTTTCTATGGTGAAACAGAGCTTAAAGACAGGAACACCGACAGACTGAATGCTATTAATGTTGCACTACATCCATTTAGGCCTCCCAAACACAATGAACTATTACACCTCCATTCCTCTTGTGACTTTAGTTTGGACTTGTGCATCACAGCGATACAGCTTCCCTGGGCAATGTACAGCGTCGTAATCCAAACGAGACAGATGCTGTAACCACCAAGCCAGCTGCCCTTGCAGATGCTGGAAATTTTACAGTCTCCTCAGAGACATAAGCTGTGTCTTCAGGGCAAACTGTTTCCCAAAGAGGTAATGCATGGAAGATCTGCTAAAGGTCACTAGTGATAGTAGTTTATTTTACTTTCTATGTGTATGTCAGAAGCTTAGCATACAGCCTCTCTGGGGAAGAAGTAATCTCACAGTATAAATGGCTGTCTTTTTTTTGGTCTTATACTTTTTAAGACAAGAACATCTCTGTTTTCCAAAAAAGAAAAAAAAAAGTTGTTGGCTTCAGATAAATGTCACAGTCTTTAAAGTAGCAAGCAGGGAATTAATATGGTGGATGCAGCCCTTTTCACACACACACCCCGGGCATTTATTAAAATTACCTTCTCCTATTTGGAAACTAGAGTGAAGGTATCTTTAGGATCTCACAGTGTCTCGGTAATCTGAATAATCAGTAGCTCTTGAATTGCTTTAAGAAAATACAAGGCATGTATGAAATGGATGTTTTCTTCTCTTCATTGAATAAGAATTAGATGCTGGCTTTTGTCATAGCATGCTGTTTTTGAAATGGACCTCTGCAAGGCTAGGAAGACTGCTCACATGGCCTTTCAATACAATACAAGCTGCTCACATGGTCTTTCAATGAGAGTTCAACTCCATGCAGCACCAGTTTCACAGCCTAATTAAAATCACCAAATTTCCCCACCCACAGAAGCTTCATTTTGTTTAATGCTCATCAATTCCAAAAGTGACTTCAGACCCTTGTTTTAAGATTTGTGCGATCTCCCTGGAAGTAGTAAATTAAATTTAGAGGAGGACGTGCATGCCATCAGCATACCGATGGCACTGCAGGCCAAACAGCTAGATGACTTATCCCAATGAATTCATGTACAGTGGTACCTTGGGTTAAGAACTTAATTGATTCTGGAGGTCCGTTCTTAACCTTAAGCACCACTTTAGCTAATGGGGCCTCCCGCTATTGCGTGATTTCTGTTCTCATCCTGAAGCAAAGTTCTTAACCCGAGGTACTATTTCTGGGTTAGCGGAGTCTGTAACCTGAAGCGTCTGTAACCCGAGGTACCACTGTATATGAATAGAATTAGCGGGGGGGGGGGGGGACAGAATGGAACCTTGGGGCACCTATAGACTAATGGGGGCTTGCCTGCACATTTATTTATGACATTTTTTTTTGTACCACCTTTTATCAAGAAAAAAATTCAAGGCAGTTTATGGACAGTAAATTCCAAACTACATAAAAGTATTATAATCCAGCCCTGCACAAGTGATGGTACGAAAAGAAAAAGAAAAGGGCTTGTCTAAAGCTGCAGCAGCTGTTTGCTCAGAGATGCATGAAAACAGCCTCTACTTCTGCTCCTCTGCTGCTATCTGTACATGTTAAGAGAGGCACCTGTTCACTCCTCTGCTTCTAGCGGTGTTTGCAGCAGTCAGATGCTACAACCCTGCTGCGGCTTGACAGAGCAGAATAAAGCTGCCCCTCCCAGCTGCTCAGCGTACAGCACTTGGGATCCCAGAATTCCACTAGGCAATTAAAGGCACCTGACGTCAACTAGCAATGAGAATAAAGAAGAAGGCAGTCTGGTATGACAGAGGATACTTGGCCACCCTCCTGTGGCAAGCATTCCAAAGCCAGGGCAAAGGTAAAGGGACCCCAGACCATTAGGTCCAGTCGTGACCAACTCCAGGGTTGCGGCCCTCATCTCGCTTTATTGGCCGAGGGAGCCGGCGTACAGCTTCCGGGTCATGTGGCCAGCATGACTAAGCCACTTCTGGCGAACCAGAGCAGCGCACGGAAACGCCGTTTACCTTCTTGCCAGAGCGGTACCTATTTATCTACTTGCACTTTGACATGCTTTCGAACTGCTAGGTGGGCAGGAGCAAGGACTGAGCAATGGGAGCTCACCCCGTTGCAGGGATTCAAACTGCCGACCTTCTGATCAGCAAGTCCTAGGCTTTGTGGTTTAACCCACAGCACCACCCGCGTCCCTAAAGCCAGGGTACATGGTGGGAAAAGCTCTGTCTTTGGTTCTGACCCAAAGCAATTCCTTTTGCTTTGGGTGACCCTATTAGCAATGTGTGGGGGAAAGTGGTCATTAAGATTCCCTGCTCCTAGACCCTTTATGGCAAGAATGGGGAACCTGTAGCCCAAGAACATGGGGGGGGGGCACAGCTCCCATCACCCCTGACCTTGTTGGCTGGGGCTGAGGAGAGTTGGAGCCCAATAGCCTATGGAAAGCTACAGGCTTCCAGCTCCTGCTTTAGGGCATTAAATGTTAAAACAAGCATCTTGATTTGTTTTCCGAAACAAACCGGGAGCCAGTCCAGGTGACTTAAAAGACTAGCATGATGAATTCCATTTTCCCAGTCCCAGTTAGTAGTCTAGTTGCTTTATTTTGTACTAACTGCATTTTACAAAGTGCATCTCCAAGGGCAGCCACAGTTGAAACACATTGTAGGAATCCAAAAGGTATATTGCCAGGGCAAGAATAGATGAAGGAAGGAAGCTCATCTGTAGATCTCCTTGGGTTTTCAAATTCAGGATTAGATCTAATAATACACCCAACCTAGGTACGTAATCCTTTAGAGAGATTGCAACCCCATCCGGAATAGGCTGAGTGCTGTTTCCCCAATCAGAACTCAGTAGGTTTTCAAGCTGAACACTACCGTTGTCTGTGTAATGCTTTTGTTTTACCACAGGCTGGAGACTAAACATACATATAACAATAGGTAAACATTGGTAGTGAAGATTATAGGAAAAATAATCCTGAATATATGATGCAAGGCAAAAAAAATATTGAATTTTCCACCCTAAAGATTTGATTGGATTTACTTTGATTTTCTTCTCTTTCTTTTTGATGGCATAAGCATAGCAAATATGCATGCCTAAGACATATAAGAATGTTTGTATTATGTTAACAATCTCACATTTTAAGAAAATCCGACCCAAGGTATAATAGAAAATATTTTTTTATTTATAACATGTCCTCTAATCCACACAATGAAGTTAAAAATCAAGAGTCCTTGCTCGCAGGCTTATGGGCAAAGGAATCCAGTTTGTTTCCTAAAGCAGATTAAACTGTCAGGCTTATATTGTCGTGTACCTTAAGCTGCAATCCTAAACACTCTTACTTGGGAGTGAACCCTATTGATCCCAAAGGGACTTATTTCTGCGTAAGCATGCATAGGATTCAAGTATATTCCACACATTTTGCACTTATTCACGTGCAAAACACAGCCAAATGGATGTTGATCGTCCATTAACCTTCTTTTCCCTCAGTCTGGAACCCAGCCAGGAAATATTCCCCCCCCCCCCGCCGCCCCTATTTCAGCTCACTGTTTAACCAGTAAAAGTCAAAGATCAATAAGCATATTGGGTGGTTTATTTATATATTTATTATTCAAGCAAAGTGAAGATGGCTAATTTTAAAAATATGAAGACAGGGGGGAAAATGTATGAACACGTAACACAATATGGATGACCTTTCCCTGTGGAAAGATAGGGAAATGGGAGGGGAGAAAGGAAGATTGAGGGGAAAAGAAAACATATTTTAGAATGATGAGTGAAATGCTTTTTAAGGCCAGGTTTTATAATATTTGCATAAGCTGCACTTTACCCTGTCAAAATGGTTTCTAATTACTGTGTAGGAAAATCTGGGGTACAAGAGAGTTATAAATGGTGTACACTGGACACGTAAAGTTCAGATCCAATGGTTAGGCTAGAGACAGGCATTATTGGTTTTTTGAGAGAGCTGGAAAGAATTTGTGGCTTGTGGTACATAGAGTCATTTTATGGAGGATTGTGATGGTATTTCTGTGATAGCCTTAAATCTTTTTTTCTTTTTCCTCCTTTTGCCTGACTGTGGGGGCTGTTTCTAAGTGCAAACGATAATTCAATATTTGCTGATTACAATGTATGTGTTCTTAAACTCTTTTCCAATTCTACAACGGACAAGAACCAAGCTAAGTTTAAGATGTCGGCGTGCAGCAGCTTGCTGCTCTATCTCTAACATGGGATGCAACTATAATTATTGTATGAATAAAATCAAGACATATATAGCTATAGCAAGAAGTATAGTTTTGTTTTCTAAAGTGTACATAAACATTTTATATTCTTAAATTAGTAAAGCAGGAATTAATAATCAAATAAGCAATGCATATACAGTGGTACCTCGGTTTACGAACTTAAACCATTCCAGAAGTCCGTTCTTAAACCGAAACCATTCTTAAACCGGGGTGAGCTTTCCCTAATGAGGCCTCCCACCGCCAGTGCCCTTCCACCATTTGGATTCCATTCTTAGACTGAGGTAAATTCGCAAACCAGGACACTACTTCTGGTTTTGCAGAGTTTGTAAACTGAATGGTTCTTAAACAGGGCTGTTCTTAAACTGAGATACCACTGTATCCCAACTCCTGATTCTATGGTTTCAGTTTACTCAAATTATTTCTTAAAAACAGTGGAGGAGATGTTTTCTCTGCAGCCCGAAGGTCATCAAAATTTCTGGAAATTTTACATCTCTTTGGCTGGATTTAGGGCTGTATCATTTTTCATCAGTTCTGCTTCTGCTGGCATGAAGGCAATAGACCCTTTTTTTTTTATTTATTTAATAAATTTTATTAATTTTCCATAAATAGAAAAAACAAAAAACACAACAAAAACATAAACAAACATAAAATGGACCTCCCCATACCACCCCTTTTCTGCATCCTTGTTTCAAATTTTTCCAGCAACCCTTTAGTCATGAACATATTTTACTCATTTCATATATTGACTTCCTTAACTTGTTAGTAACAGCTGTAGTTCTTTGTTTCTTATCTCTCTGACCCTTAATTTTCGTCCAAATTACAACAGTTTTTAAGATATGTTTTAAATTTGTTCCAATCTTCTTCCACCGCCTCCTTCCCCCGGTCTCGAATTCTGCCAGTCATCTCTGCCAGTCCCATGTAATCAATCACCTTCGTCTGCCATTCTTCCAACGTGGGTAGTTCTTGTGTCTTCCAATACTTTGCTAGAAGAATTCTTGCTGCTGTTGTGGCATACATAAAAAAAGTCTTGTCCTTCCTTGGCACCATTTGGCCCACCATACCCAAGAGAAAAGCTTCTGGTTTCTTAGAAAAGGTTCTCTTAAGAACTTTCTTAATTTCATTATAGATCATTTCCCAGAAAGCCTTAATCTTCGGGCAGGTCCACCAAAGGTGGTAGAAAGTTCCCTCCGTAGACCTTATCTGTCTGATACAGACCTAGGAAAGGTGGCCTGATAATGTTGTGCTTCCTGTAATGCATCCTATTCCATCTTTTAAGACTTTTTGATACCTCTTAATTGGTACAAAATACAACAGCCAACCTCTTGGGAGCTCGTTACATTTGTGTTCCTGGTCTTATCCATCTTTGCATATGTCTCCCTTAGGATGCTAGCTATCCACAAGGCACAAAATTGAGCATGCATTTTGGAAAATTGTTGTCTTCTGTTTCGTTTCCTTACCATACTGTCACTTGTTTGCATTTCTCAGTTCCACCTGACAATTCAACCGTTACGTTGCATGTTTTTGTAAGACCATTCTGCAATGTTTCTGCTAGAGGTTTTGAATGCTTCACAGTTCTCTTTTGGACAACAGAAGCTTCCTTTGGTAGAGTTGGAGAAAGTTGGTGTGGTTTGGATAAACTTGCTAACTTGAGTGTAATACAGTGGTACCTTGGCTGTTGAACTTAATCCATTCCAGGAGTCTGTTCGACTCCCAGAACGGTTCAAAAACCAAGGCGTGTCTTCCGATGGGCTGCAGGAGCTTCCCGCACGCAATTGGAAGCTGTGTCAGACGTTCAGCTTCCAAAAAAGGCTCACAAACCGAGTTTGTGGCGTTTGAGAGCCGATTTGTTCGACAAAGAAGGACTGTGATTTGCTTAATGATATGCTGCAGAGAATTCTCTTAACCAAGAAGAGAGAAAGGCTCAGGTTCCATAGCTTGTTAGGTAGTATGCAGAAGTTCCCAGGTTCAGTTCCTGGCATCCCTAGGTAGGGCAAGGAGAGACCTCTGTCTGAAACCCTGAAGAGCTGCTACTAGTCAGAGTAGACAGTATAAGGAGTACAGTATAAGGCAACTTTCTTACACTATGTTTCTGTGTAGTCCAGCTGCTTTTCACACTGCTAGTTCCCCATCCCAGATTACTTCACTGCTTTCCTTAATAAATTCTGAAGTGAGTCTTCCAGCTCCTTGAGTCTGTAGTGTACATGTCCTCATATTAAATAATAATTGAGATTTTCCATAGAAGTTAAACTGTGAATGACAACATTCGTTAAAATTTCTTGCCGCTGAGCAACTTAGAAACGTCAGCACATGAAGTGATTAAGACATATTAATAATTAGGAAGACGAAGTACATTCACCTTCAGAAATGAAATGGGTGCTAAATTTAGTGGTATCAGCCATTTCTAGAAACTTGGCAGTTTTTTACACTGTGGGTTGAAGTAACTGAGGTAGCTGAATAAGGGGAGTTTGATTCTGTCCTTTTCTGCTGTTCTCAGTGGGAGGAGCAATGATGTGTGTTAATTTCAGAGCAGCACATCCACTTTGAGGACTGAAGCATATAGCTGAAATGGTTCCTTGTCTGAATGGATTTCAGGGTATAATGTTAGCTCCTCTGGAATCACACAGGAAATGCCTTGGATGTTTCCCTAAGCTTCTTTAGGGAGGCTAATTTTCTTTAGATCTTTAAAGGTTTAAAAAAACACAGTTTGTATCATCTTCCTTTGAATCCGGGCAGAAATGGATTACCAGTGAGTCTTGTCTAGCAAATGGACTTGCAGTACCTGCAAATTAGTTGACATCCCTTCCTAGCGCAGCACAGTACAAAAATTTTAGACTCCACCTGCCTACAGAGAAAGTAACAAAGCAACATAGCTGCAGATCAAATGCTTATCAGGAACCAGCAAACTTCATGTGTTAGATATCTTTCACTTGTTCTTTCATTTTTCTTTTCTTTTTTACACATCATGTGCCCTTTGATTACCAACACAATACATCTGCATTTTTGTATTCTAGTATAAGATACGCCCTTAAACGTTCTGCTTTAGGAGGAGTGGACACTTAAGCAATTTTAAGAGGTCATTGGAAAGTCAGAGTGCCCGAAGATCTCCCTTCAAGAAGTGGTGTATTATTTTTTGTTTATAAAAATTATGGTGTTCAGCATCCCATATATTTCAGATTCTGGTGTAGTCTTGGTCCATAAAATGGCAGTGTAGTCAATTTCAATACAATAGTATGAGCAGGAGACAAAATGAATAATTCACCCTGGCCTCTTGCTTTCTGAGATAGCGGGAATGTTGAGAACACTGTGGCAGCAATGTATTTAACCCCAGGCTCATGGGCACATGACTTGTCGTTGCTGACAAAATGCAACTTGACAATCAGCTACTGACATTTGTGCTGAGTTTGTCATCCACTGCATTTCACCATTAAGTATATCCAACAAACCCCCCCAAAAAAACCTGAATTACATTTTCTGTTTTACAGGGTTGATGATGCAAGAGAGATCTGAACAAAGAATTCAGCCCAGCGACAGGCAGAATAGATCATTTATATTGCAGGTTAATCTCTCAATTAATCAAGGGCTAAGTAGTAAGTGCATGTGAAACCTGTCAAAGCAAGATGGTGAAAATCTAACTAGGTAAACAAGGATGCTGTTCATTGTCAAGGTTTTCTCTAGACTAATGGAGGTTCAGAATCAGAAAATGAAGCAAGAGAGGAGGGAGACCAAGAGGCATAGATGAGTCAGGCTGGTGAAGAAGTCAGGGTGTCTCCTCCTGCTGCTGTGACAGGTTCCCCTTCCCCCTGTTCTCCATGGACCAGAAGAGGTATGAAGAGAGAGGAGCAGAGACAGGCACTTTGGCAGAGTCTCAGATTGCTTAGGAAGGACCCAGGGGAGAAGGAGATTTAGGCAGCTGTGAGAAGAAAGGGCTCTTCAGCCTCTGCAACTGCTTCACAGGGGTAAGACCTTCTGAGAAGAGTTGCTGTGCTTATTAGCCTGGCTCCCCTGAGTAGGTTTCTGCTAATAAAGAGTTAACCTCACATACTTCATGTGATTAATTGTTGGCTGATTCACTGACAGTAAATTTGCTCTGTGTGGTTACTTCTTTTGTCTAATTTTTTGGGGGGGAGTCCTTGTGCTTTGGGTTTCTTTCTGCATCACTTTGGTATTGTCTTTGTGTAAAAATATATACCGTATTGAAATAATCACCATATTTGCAGTAAGTAAATAAACCTCCACAAAAACTAGTATGTATTAGCATTATTTTGCATACACCTTTCCCTGACAGCCATTTGCTGAGTTGCTATACACAAAATGTAACCCCTTTGTTAAAGGACAGTCTCTCTCTTTCTCCCCGCATCTCCCCTTATTTCTCATTGGACTTAATTAGAGATTAATCTGGAGTAATTCTATAATTTAATTGGTTGGACAATTAAAACAGAAAGGCAAAAACAGCCGCCTGGGGTTATTTAAAATGTGCATGTAGATAGCATCTGTTATATGTAATGGGCCTATGCTTTTTAAGATTAACTGAGAAAAAGTTATGGAAGACCATGTTCTCTTTACATTTTTTCTAAATTTATTTATTTCCCCCAATGTAGCCAAAATTTCTATTTTAGGATGCAACTTTTGCCTTCTGTGATTTAAATTATTATTATTATTATTATCATTATCATTATTACTATGTGCTACATTGTTAAGAGGTTGTGTGTGTTTTTAAAAAAATCATTGATATATTCCTATTCTGTGGAACATGTTGACATTTATTACAACTTCCTTTATTCAATAGTTAATCCTGACGATCACACACAGTGCCTCTGGGCAGCTATGTCCCCATACTTAAACTCTGACATGGTCCACTGGGGCTGATGCCTGACTACCTGTTGCCCTGGTAGCTGTAAGCTGATCTGGTGGCAGCAACTGGGCCTAGAAAACAGCCTGCCATTCTCCCACAGTTTCCTGGAGAGCACACTGTAGTGTTGCTTCAGGGCACCGTGGGAGCTTTAAGTGGCTGACAGCGCATCAGATCCAACCTCTGCCACCATGTAAGCCTGCTGCTCAGGGGCATTTTGAGGGGCATTTTGCTGTAGGGCGCCAAAGACCTGAAACTGACTCTGCCTGACAGTATAAATGCTGTATCAATACAGTGGTACCTCAGGTTAAGTACTTAATTCGTTCCGGAGGTCTGTTCTTAACCTGAAACTGTTCTTAACCTGAAGCACCACTTTAGCTAATGGGGCCTCCTGCTGCTGCCGCACCGCCGGAGCACGATTTCTGTTCTCATCCTGAAGCAAAGTTCTTAAACTGAAACACTATTTCTGGGTTAGCGGAGTCTGTAACCTGAAGCGTATGTAACCCGAGGTACCACTGTACAGACTCTTTAACATTTATTTATCTGTTTTATGCTCTATTCCAAAAAAAATAAAATAAAAAATATCATAGTAGTGTATAATTAAAATCATACATTACTGAAGTCTTCAAAGTAAAGAGTAATTTCAATTAAACTTAATTAAGTTTAAACTCAATTAAACTACTTGTTCAAAATGTATACACAGCACTTTTGTATAGATATTTATTTCCCCCCTCTCCAATGACCAACATGGATGGGTGGGAAGGGCCAGCCACATGCCAATCATCTGATGACATGACAGATGGGCAGTCCCACCCACTTGTCAGAGTTGGCCAGCAGAGCGGAAAAAAGAGTCTGCATTGTCAGCATGTTCCCTAGGACTGAAGTGGGCTACTGCTTTGGCTGCATGCCCTAGTCCAACAGCTGATTGACAGATTGGCATGGTTTTAGAGAAATTGCCTTGGACTTGGAGGGCCAAATTGAACCCCCTGGTAGGCCAACATTGGCCCATGGGCTGGAGCCCCCACCCCACCCCTGACATAGGCTAGCAATAATGGCTCATGATGTAAATGTGAAGGGATGCTGGGCAGGGGAAATGAATGCTTCTTTCAGTAAAAAGCCAATTTTGTTGGTGCTGGGTGCAACAAAGCTCTTAGAACCCTGCTGCACATAGAATTATTTCTCTCAATTGGGGATTGCTCTGTCACTATAAAATGGCCTTTTTGTTTTTATATTTTTTTGAGATAAGTGTAATTTCTTCACAGATTATTTTACTCAACACATCTCCTGTCCCTCCCTTCCATGCTTAACAACCAGTGTCCAAAAGTTCCTTCACCCAATTCTGTCTATTGTGTCAACCGAGGCTCATTTACAGCGTTTTTATGAAGTGTATTGGCCTTTACACATTTCATTTCCTATATTTGAGCCTAGGCATGATCCACTGCATCTCCTAATCAAATCAACTGACTTCTTATTTCTGAGCTTCCTTTTTCCCTTACATGGATGGATGCGTGCAAAAGCCTCCTGGACTTCCAACCCAGCTCATGATTTTGTCGGCTCGGGTCTCATCTTCCATGATTGCTCTGTGCAAGCAGAACTTTGATCTTCTTAATGGGTTCATACATTTGTAGCCCCTACCCCAGGCCCTCTGCAGAGATGAGACAATACCCAGCTTTCTCATTAGCCTTGTATGAACCAATAGGGTGACATGAAAGGAATCTTAAGTGCAAAAGAGAGAAAGAAAAGGAGCACCACAAAGTCCAAGATCCAAAGTGCTCCATGTGCACACACAAAGCATTTCTGTACACATGGTGGTGGCTTGTTTTTTTTACTTCTAACATAATCCCTTCATGCTTCATAGGATAAAGATTTGAGGGCGGATTTAAAAGGATTTGAGAGATTGGTGTCAGGAGCGAGAAACTGAGAAGCCCCCATCAGTGCAACACTTTGGGATCCTGACCACTGTAACTGATTCTTGAATGCAGGAAGAAAGCATTTTATGTTTTAGACAAATATTTTATCCCTGCTCAGTTCATCTATAGTTTTATGTTTTGTTCCTGTGCTTTAATTCCAACCAAGAAAGCAAGTGAACCTCTTCAATGTGGATATATTAAAGCTGTTGTGTGGATTTGAATTATTCCATGTGTGGTCCATTTGCTCCACTTACACTTGGTCCAGACTTGAAGGGCATGCAGCCCCTCTTCCGGTGGTTAAATCATAAATAATCTTGGTCTGGTTGTAGATTTCTACCCTGAACAACTAGATACAGTATTCCCAAGACACATAAGAAACAAAGGAAGTCATGTTTTGTCCATAAGAAAATGCCATGCAACCAATAGGTGATACTACCTTGATTTTATTGTTAAAGTGGTTGAATTTCAAGAGATTCCAGAACATGGTCTAATCCTGCTTTGTTGAATGAATTTCAGTTGATGTGGCTTGAGGATGTGAACAAGGCGCTTGGATTGGTGTGAGCAACTATTTACTGTCGTTAACTGTTTCTCCTCTGTACTGCACTCAGTGACAAATAGAAAGAGACTGGTTTCTGTCAGAAGGATTAGTATTACTTTTTAAAGTAATCCCTCCAGTTTATTGAAATCCTAAAGTCTTGATCAACGTAGTGTTGCAGATACTGTTAACTTTTTTCACTGAGAAACACATTCTCTGACTTCTTATGGTGGCAGTTGGATAGATTTGAGGCACATCCATTTTGGGTGCTACTTTTTAACAGAAAGTAGTGGAATGAACTGGTCTAATAGAGAGGAAATCGGTCAGAAGCCTTCTTTTGCATTCCACATTCCATAAATCAAACTGTGTGGATGCAGTGGGCGTTGAAACAGGAAGGAGAAAATAAACGAATACATGCTAGCCACAGAGGACATGCATTTTGTTTGTGTGGATGGTAAATACCTAGCATGGAGGTATGGACACTTGCAAAGCCTTGTGTATGATGGAGCATAAATTTGAGTTTTTTATCTCTTTGCTTCTAGTCATCTTTAGTTTCCCCTTGAAACCGAAACATTGTGATCCTCATCATTTATTTATTGACAAAAGAACTTCTGACTGCTGTATTGTTCTTTGAATTTCTTTATACCATTAGCTTAAAATTTTTATAAGCAACATTGCATTTGATTAGATGAAAATAAAGCAGGGAATACTGTTTCTGGAGGAGCAGAGGATGACCTGCGAAGCAGTTCAAACATCAAGTTTTATTCAACAACTTCCACTCGTTCCATTTTCTTTTAAAGTTTTCAGGGCGAAAGTAAACATTATGGGGAAGCCATGTTTGTTGCCTGTGCTTGTTTCTGTGCTGATCGAGTTTGTGTACAAAATGTTTCAATTTTACAATCTCAAACCTTTTATTGGCATATAGACAAAATCCCAAAAGGTTCAGTGCAGTGAAACTACTCCGCAAAATATGGATCTAATAATTAAAATACTGTTGTATAACGTTCACGGATCCTCACTGCGTGTTGCAGAAACCTGGCTACCATCTTCATCTTATCCCCATCCTGGGTAAACATTAGGACAGCTGCCTTACATTCATCTGACTGCCATTCCCAGCTAACAGTCAACTGATGAAGAACTTAATTGTCTGATACAAGGGGCAGTGCAAAAGAACATGCGCAACTGATTCTGTATGATTCTGTCCACTGGGGCATGGTCTCTCTGCGAGTGGTATTTGCTGGAATCTTCCCTGTAGTATTGCTGATGGTAGCACATTCAGTCTCGCTAGCATGTACGCCCTTTGTTGATTCAGGTTTAATTTGAGAAAATCACCATTGCAAAGACACTGTTTCTGATTTGGCTACTACGTTCTTGAAATTCGTTGTCTAACAATCTGTGTTTAATTTTCTCAAATGCAGGATTTTCTTATAAGCTGGTATAAAAAATGTTTCTGACACAGTTTCTGACACTGCTCCCCTGAAGGGAAAGAAAAACAACTTTGCAGAATTTTCTCAAAATATTGATCGATCGATCGATCGATCAATCAATCAATCAATCAATCAATCAATGTTTTCTTTCTGTGTTGGCTGCAACCCCACCTGTCTACCCCAATGCTCGAGAACAATTCCTGATCTGGAGCATTATGAAGGATACAAATTGGTAGTTGGCTACAAACACAATTGCTGTAGCAGCAGCAGCAAAACAAAAGTCCCTAAGACAGGAAATACAGTGGTACATTGGTTTTTGAACGTCTCCATTGACTAACATTTCGGTTTTCAAACGCCGTAAACCCAGAAGTAAATGCTTCAGTTTTCAAACATGCCTCAGAAGTCGAACATGCCACTTTGCTTCTATTGACTGTAAGATCCTGAGGCCGAGCTGTCGGCTATTGAGTTTTCGGTTTTCAAACGTTTCAGAGCTCGGAACGGTCTTCCAAAACGGATTACATTCGAAAACCAAGGTACCACTGTAACCTGTGCTACTGCCACTACCACCCCCAAACTGTGCTTCCTCCAATTGAATAAATTTGGCAAAATGCCCCATACCAATTCTTCTACCTAAAAATTAGATGGAGAATTTTGAGACCCTATTTGTTCACACTTCAGGTATAAAGTGCAGTCTGGTCTAGTACTTAAATCAAAAGATGCAAAGTTAAGTTGCGATAAATCCCTCCCACCTTAGGGAGCTGCTTATTGGGAGAAAAGAGACTGCAGTGAACTAGGATTAACTGGGCCAGGGATTGCCTGGAGCAACAGAGCACAGCAGGATAGTGGCAGAAAGAAAGGTTTCCCTTCATTTGTTGTAAAAATTAGAGCTCACACTCTTATTTGTGAAAAGTGCATTTTTGAAAACCTAGCACTGCAATTCCTCCCTATATCTCGCTTGGCCTACAGCTATGCACTCCTCCATAGCTGATATTATGCATGCACAAAACAGAAAAGTATCTTTTACTGTACTAGTAAGTTTGTTTAATTATTAACAAATGAATTGGTGTTGTTTCCAAAGCAGTGCTGCGCTTTTTTTGTAGCACAAAGTTCATAAGGTAATTGTGTTTTTGGAATTGCACTGAAAATTAATGATGTGCTTTTAGCAGACTTAGAGGAATGTTTTTTCTAGAAACTTTTTTTTAAAAACTAGACTAAAGCAATGGATAGTGAATTACTTTAAAATATTTCATTATATATATATTTTTTAAATGGTTTCAACTTGAAATTGATACCATGAGCTATAAAGAAGACATAGGAAAATCTATGGTTTTTAGTTAACAACCATCTTTAAACAGAAAATGTTAGGCGAACTAAAAAACATAGGTTTTGCTATCTCTTCTTAAAGCTGATATTAGTTTAACAAGTGCTAGGACATGGAGTTAGTGCTTTGCATATACTCTTTCTGGTCTTGGCTATCAAGTGCCTACTGCTACTGGATAATTTTTTCTCCTTTTCCACCTGAAGGCATCTGTCTATCTACACACACACACACACACACGCATAGATATTGCTTAGCTGTCTAGATAATTTAAATTTAAGCCTATATTTGATTCACTTAATATCTGACTCATAATTCTTTCTCTTCTCCCAAAAGGTCTCTTAATATGCCACATAATAAAACACATGACCATCCATAAATAATTGATGCATACATTTAAATATAATTTAAGGTGGTGGTGGTGGTTGTTATTTTTTTTTAATAAAAAAGCCTAATCCACATATATTAGAGCATAACAACTTTATTGAAACAGATGGTACCTACTCCACCACAAAAAAATGACAGTAACATTTGCATTCCTTAATGTGTTTGCTGAAAAAAAAATGCAAACATCATCATTTCAATGCGTTCTATTACAGAATTATCAAGCTGGAAAGATGGTCATAGAAGTAGACTGCTAGGAGCCTATAGAATGGTATATAAATTTTAATAAATGGATTTAATTCAACCCGTCTTATTTATATTTAGGCCTCTGGGGAAAGGGGAAGATAGCCTGTAAATCCTAGACCTATGTTGATTTTTTTCTTCCTTCTTACTCATGGTGATAACTGATTTGTAAAGGCTGTACTGAATGTTCTGTAAAACATTTTTTTCATGTGAGAAGTATTGTCTTTGGGTGCTAAAATGTTTCCTCTAAGCTCTTCAAAAGTCTCCATTCTGCATGTCCGTTTGTGGTGCTTGGCTACACCAATTGGCTGTTAATTCAGCACCAATTTATTTTTTTAAAACATGAGGCATCACTTAGCAAATCAGTTTTGGCTATACTTGAAAATCGAAGTTACCGTATTTTTCGCTCTATAAGACGCACCAGACCACAAGACGCACCTAGTTTTTGGAGGAGGAAAACAAGAAAAAAATTCTGAATCTCAGAAGCCAGAACAGCAAGAGGGATCGCTGCGCAGTGAAAGCAGTGGTCCCTCTTGCTGTTCTGGCTTCTGGGATAGCTGCGCAGCCTGCATTTGCTCCATAAGACGCACACACATTTCCCCTTACTTTTTAGGAGGGAAAAAGTGAGACTTATAGAGCAAAAATACGGTAGTTCACGGTCAGGGTGATGTCCATTAGGCATTGAATAGCAGCTGCCTCCATCTTATAGAGGCAAAAGGGCAGGTAGGTGTGTTCCCTGCTGGCTCAGGCCACTCGCCCATCTAGTCCAGTGGGCAACAGATTCCCATGGGAAGCCCCGGAAAATGGTCTTATCCTGTTCCTTGCCTCTGTTTTTCACTTGCCTCTGCAAAAATGGGGAACAAAAGCAGCAGCTGCTTCCCCTCTGCTCCCTCCAGCTCCCTCCAGAGCCAGTGTGGTGTAGTGGTTAAGAGCGGTAGTCTCGTAATCTGGTGAACCAGGTTCGCTTCCCTGCTCCTCCACATGCAGCTGCTGGATGACCTTGGGCCAGTCACACTTCTCTGAAGTCTCTCAGCCCCACTCACCTCACGGAGTGTTTGTTGTGGGGGAGGAAGGGAAAGGAGAATGTTAGCCGTTTTGAGACTCCTTTGGGTCGTGATAAAGCGGGATATCAAATCCAAACTTTCCTTCTTCTTCTTTCCCCATTACCATTTGCCAACCTGCCTGGGTGGATGAGTGCCCAATGGCAAATAGCCACTGAGGTTTTCTCAGTCTTTGCAGTGTATAGGGGGAAAGATGTGCTCCCTGGATGGCATCATGCTGGGGGCAGAGAATGATCCAGCTTAAAAAAAACTTCTACCAGAGGCTGTAAGCATTGGAACTGGCAATAGCTGCTGTTGCTGTTGTAGTAGTAGTAATAATCATTAAAGCTAGAGAGACATCAAATTGTTAATTTCTCAAAAGTATTTGGGATAACATTATCTCTCATATTGTCAGCTATAGAAAAACACATTTTCACCCCCAAGTATCTTAGGAACTTAAGTTTACCTCTCACAGAGCTGCAATTCACAGCTCCCTTAACAAACTACAGTTCCCATGTTTCTTTCATTGGGGTTGGAGTGCTTTAAAATGCATGGTGTATACACCGCCTAAAATAGGGACAGGCAGGCCAAAAAGGAGCAGGGGTTATATTAGCTGGAGCAACTCTTTAAGGGAAAACTATGGGTTAAACCACAGAGCCTAGGACTTGCCAATCAGAAGGTCGGCGGTTCGAATCCCCATGACGGGGTGAGCTCCCGTTCCTTGGTCCCTGCTCCTGCCAACCTAGCAGTTCGAAAGCACGTCAAAGTGCAAGTAGATAAATAGGTACCGCTCCGGCAGGAAGGTAAATGGCATTTCCGTGCACTGCTCTGGTTCGCCAGAAGCGGCCACATGACTTGGAAGCTGTACGCCGGCTCCATCGGCCTGTAAAGCGAGATGAGCGCCGCAACCCCAGAGTCGGCCACGACTGGACCTAATGGTCAGGGGTCCCTTTACCTTTACCTTTATGCACTAAATGCAGCCAAACAGAGCCAAATGCTATTGTTGCTAATAGTTCTAGTAGGGTGTGGTGTGTGATTTTAAGCACAAAAGTGATGTGTGCTTAATCATTTCCCTTCCAGATACTTTCCCATGCCAAATCAAACACATACCAAATTGGTTTTCATTCCCCTCTTCAGTTCAAGATGCATATTTGTGACTAGCCTTAAATATTGTTTCACAGAAAATTGTAGAAGGTGCATGAAGATTTATTGAACCAAGTTAAGCATTCAATATCTGAGCACGTTTCAAGCTGTAAAGTTCTTCTTCAGGGGAAAATTATTTGGCAAGTGTAGCTACATAAAAACATTCATTAAGCGTAACTCTTTTAAATTCAAGCAGTCCACTCTGATATATGAATCAGAAGATAGTTTCCTGGGCCAATCAATGCACTTTTGAAAATAATTTTGGGGTACTGAATGGGTGACTTTTTTTTAGGACATGGATTCTCTGATGTTGTTAACAATGGATCATTAAGTCCAGGGAAACCGTAAATGCAAGTATTACACACTTTGAATGCAAGGCACTGCAAAACTGAGCTTGGAATACTAGTAATTGGCCTAAAGGAAGTCTAATATTTCTCTTCCTTCAGAAAAGTTATGTTCTATTTCTGCAACATTTTGCATTTTTTTAAAGTCAACATGTATTTCATGTGCATTTTTGCTAATACACTTTTGAAAGCAATTTTATCTAATGTAATGCATTTTTAAACATTCTGTTTACAAATATACACATTTCCCCATGAACTTTCCCCTAATGTATATGATTTTTTTAGTATTAATTTTTTGGTTGGAGGACAGTATTAGAAATTCAGAGAATGCAAATTTCAAATGATATTTGAGGTTTGCTTTGTGTTTTGATTCAGGAAGTGTGAATTGGGTAAGCTTGCTTTAAAATGTGAAATGAAGTTATATCTTTCCAAGCTCTAGGAATGACAACATTGTTTTTTGGGCCAAAGTGGATGAAATTTATAGGCACAAGAGCCCCATGAGACAATTGATTTAAGTCTGCCAAATTGCAGACAAATTAGTCCATGGGCTTTGCGTGAAGGCAGTAAGACATACTCATTTCCCTCAAGAGGGTTGCCTCTTGCTCTTTCTTACCTTAAATAATTAGGAGGTTGCCAAGTGGTTTGTGTTCTT